>NW_013666874.1:38090-53285 GCF_000517525.1 Limulus polyphemus | reverse complement strand
AAGGTTTGTCATCATCAGGTACAAGTAATTTACACTGACACGGATATATATATATATACAGTATTGAACACTGTATTCTTCATTACCCATTCAAGCCGTCTCCATCCATTATTAGTCTCAAAGTGGGTTCCTCGTCATCGAATTTGAAACCTTAAACTTGTTTGATTACTTTTTTTGCGATTACATTTTCACTTTAAGCTACATATCTTGTTTCTATAATTTTTCGAAGATTCCTATCCTCCCTTTTTTAAATTAACAATTTTTAAAAATCTTGTTTTATTTATTTTTAAGAGACTTTTACTCCACGAAAATCTTTCCTTAGACCTCATGTTTCAAAAGAAGGGCGCAAAGAGTTGAGATTTTTAAAAGCGCCTATAAAACCTCCAATATTCTAGATAATATTATATAAGTTTGTATAATATGAAAATGTTACGGAAATTAAAGAACATTTTGTGTCTAAACAGTGACAACGAAAGCTTCATTAAATTGGCTAAATACTTCCAGTTAATTAAATTGGTACATGTCCTATTAAACTTGTCTTTTTATTGAGGTGTGTGTGTGTTTGTTGTGTTATAGGTTGGACAAAATGGTAAGAAAAAAACAAGGTTTTTTCTATCACCCTTGGTAACTCTGCACTCACTAGCTGTGTTATGTAGGAAATTCAGTCTGCTGTTCAATATCTTCGAAGGGAAGTGTAAATTGTTCAGGAAGATTTAGATAATTCAGTTTTGATGGATCGTGGAGGATTCTGTAACGCAGCGGTTATTTCTTTTCGATCTCTGTTTAATTTTCCCTTTACACGATTTCCGAAAAGAAAATTGGACATCTTCAGAGCATGTTTGTTTGTAAACGTTAGCACTAAAAGGATCCGACGTATCTAAATGCAGTAAAGTGCTCAGTGTTTTATTAATATTCGTTGGTTGGAGAAGATGTGCTGCTAATGTAGAAGAAAAATTTTACAATCTATGAACTACATCTAATCACTGTATAGACTGTTATGATGCTTAGAAGACCCTTGTTTGTTACTGTTTACCAACCGAAACAGATTTCTCATCACCGTTGTAACGAAGTCATAATGTGCTTATCAAAAATAAATAAAACAACTATAAACCCTTAAAGAAATACATATGCACAATCGTTAAGTACTTTTTGTAAATACCTTTAAAGGTCATTTTTTTAATTACTGAAAAAGTAAATATCTCTAGTAATTTGTTCACTGTTATCTGATTTCTGTTAGTTTTGTTTCAGTGAGTATATATATATATATTTATCTTTACACTGATCGTGTCAATAATTGGAACGAGAAAAGAACATGCCAATTAATTAAAGCTACACGTAACTGACCAGTGACGTGGGCAGTCTGGAAATGCTATGTTTAATCTAATGACAAGAGTTTGATGATGCTGCACATTGGTGTGTTTGTTTCACTGTTTCTAACTTTATCAGCACATCAGGTGGAGTAAGAAAATGTGCACAGTCTTCGACAGAGTCTCTTTAACGTCACTAACAAGATAAAATCCAGTTAAGGTTTCTTATGTTTCAAACGTTTTTCTATACATGTTCTATAGATAAACTTTTTCAACGGAGAAACCTATTTTTGTGCCATATCTCTTTGAGGACTTAGAATACACCATCTTAAACCGAAAAATAGGGTCTAAAGACATGTTGGAATTCATATATCGACATCAACATTTTATATATGAATATCTTAATAATTCAAAGGTAAAGTATTTTACCGTGATATAAAACATCTATAATGTTTAAAATACTTAATTTTGTAAGCCATATATCGACATCAACATTTTATATATGAATATCTTAATAATTCAAAGGTAAAGTATTTTACCGTGATATAAAACATGTATAATGTTTAAAATATTTAATTTTGTAAGCCATATATCGACATCAAAATTTTATATATGAATATCTTAACAATTCAAAGGTAAAGTATTTTACCGTGATATAAAACAAATATAATGTTTAAAATACTTAATACTAAGACATTAGATTACAAACTGGAAAATAATTCATTCTACATGTTATATGATAACATTTTGTGTAAAAAACATGTATATATTATATTATATACATATTATATTATATATTATATTGTACGAGATTACTTGTTACTGATTACCTATATTTTTTACCATCCCATGTTTTCAGGAAATAGTTTTCCATTTTACAAGGCACATTTACTTTAAAAGGCGATTATTTTTTTATTGCCCGTTCAGTTTCGATTGTGTAGTCAACATTTGTTTTACAAACAAGGGCTAATATAAATGAAACAACCTTGAGTTAAATGGAACTTTGAGTAGGCAACAGCACTCTATCATCACAAAAATAAAGGAAATTGCTATTTTCTCTTGGGGAGTAAAATATACTTTACGTCTTGGGTCCTAAGAGACTGCCATTTCTCTTACAATGATGCATGAAAATAAGAGTAATGAAGAGTAAAAAAAAATAGTTATGGCGAAGTCCAATCATTTGATCAATATAAATATATATATAATAGTAGTAATGTAGTAACTTTCCGCTTTATTTTAATGTGTGGGATTTTCGTTTTTTTTATCCAGCCTAGTTTATTTTTTGTTCGGTTTTCTGGCAATAATATTGGTCAACATAATAAATCTTGGGTGTTTTTACATTTATTGTATCGATGTGACTTCTTATACATTTGCCATAGCTCTAGGAACTATAAGTTCAAACCTTCGCATTATAGTCATGGAAAGCTGTGATAAGTCTTTTACCTTTCGTTCTTTTTATACCTTATTCTTATAATGACAGTGGCCAATGAAGATCATTTCGCTTCACTGACTCAATAGAAGCAATTGTTATGTAAATGAGCCAAGATTAACTTTTCTACTCAAACAATTACTTGCACGAATGCGTAGCCATCTTCGTGAAATTTGATGGTGGAAACATAACTCTTAAGCAGATTTCAATAATGATTAAAACAATTAAAGAATTATTGAATCTTTGTGCATAACTTAATACACTTTAAATGCATACAAATATCTTTCGTTATATATATATATATTAACATAAACTAGTAATTCGTGTTAAAACAAAGGAAATAGGTTTTAGAAAATGAAATGTTAAAAAATATGATGTTCAACTATTCATTTCGTTCATTATGTTTTCACGAAACACTTGCGTCCTTTTTGTGTAGTATTCATGTTTTCGGATTAAATTACACACAAGTTTAGCACATATCAAAAAATACCAGAGCTTTCTTACAAATTCCTGAGTTTTTTTCAAGTACAAACTTTTAGCTCATAGCTCCGTCATCTCTTGACCGATTTGAGATCTAATCACAGTTTTGGACTCAGAAGGTCAAACCCTTTCGATTGATGTATTTAACCATGTCCAAGGTCTCATAGATTACTTTCCTCTCATCCTGCCTAAATAAATTTCAAGAGCCGCGGCTATTGAAGATTCCCTCTTTTTTTTTATAATTCCGTCTGTATTGACCCTATATTATGGGTTTTCAATTAGAAGAAACAAAAATAAAATTGCAAAAGTACGTTCGAAACAACAGAACTAAGAAATTTAAAGAAAAAGCAAAACAATGACAAGTGCTGATACATTAAGAGACATTTGTTTGTTTTTCCCAGAAGTACATACAGCGGTTAGAGGTTTGATCAGGTCCTACGCCAAATAGTTCCATTTTTATACAAGTGCATGAATGTGAAGCTTCGTTCCGCCATGTTTGTTTGTTTGTTTGAAGTTAAGCACAAAGCTACACAATGGGCTATCTGTGCTCTGCCCACCACGAGTATCGAAACCCGGATTCTAGCGTTGTAAGCCCGCAGAAATACCGCTGTGCCACTGGGGGGTGGGGTCGTTCTGCCATGTTGTTTGTAGAACAAAGATTAAAAAAAAGTGTTTTCCACACCAATTTTTTTTCGGGCTACAAAAAATATTTTTTTTTATTTACTTCCATTAATGTTTAACATTTTTTCCATAAAAGAAAAAATAAATAACTTTATACTTATAACATAGTAAGTAACTACCTGAAATATTTTAACGATATATGTTTTTGGAACGTTTCAGTGTAAATCAAATGACTAATTCAAATTCGGTGACGAGGAACCCACTTTGAGACTAATAATGGCTGGAGACGGCTTGAATGGGTAATGAAGAAAAATTTTAATATAAGTTTAACATAACAGCAAATGTACAACGTTTCGACAAGGTTTTGTCATCATCAGGTACCATCATCAGGTCTAAACGTTGTACATTTGCTGTTATATTAAACTTATATTAAAGTGACTAATTATAGATGTGCCCTTGTTTTGCTTAAAATATCTTGTTGAAAGTATGAATAATTCATAGCTATTTGTAAGAAAATATATTAATCCTCCTTGATAAGTTGAAGAAGCATAGGTTTGTCATATCTTTTCAGAATCGACGTCCACACAGAAGTACACATCAAAAAATCTTGGAGACTTTGAAGTTTATGTGTTTTGTCAGCCATTACATAAGCATAGAAAATATATATTTACCTTGAAATCATATACAAGCTACTTGTACTTGGTTACTTTATTTCTCTGTATTGTTATTATATAAACTACAAAAAAAAGAGAGTCAAGAACGAATAGATTACTTGGCATATATTTTGATAATTCTTTGGTAATTATCTTGCCAGATGCGGTTATCATAAGACTACAAATTGACTTCGGCTGTCTGTCCGATTTTTTATGTTACTAGTACTCTAATCATATTTAGCGCTGTTGCTTATTTTAATAAACTGATGCACTTTTTTTTTTGCGGATGTGTAAAAATGATTTAGTTCACTGCCGAAAGGTACAATGTTACCGACTCCTATCTGAACACTACCCTGCAGGGCAAATTATGAACTTCGTTGAGATAGGCTTAGCACCTCTACAAACACAATAATCTATAAAACCATTAAATACACCACCGATATCTTTACACGTCACAGGAATGGGTAAAACGTTTATTAAACTATCAAATGCTTGAGGTGAAAAAGGCGTGGAGACTGAACCCCCCATGGAATGCTGCTGAAGAAGGAGGAAGAGGTTTTTTTCTACGATTGCTAATAACCAACTAACTTCAGCGTCTTAAGAAAACTGGAGTGTTTTCTAGAAATTAGTTCTGCAAAATCAGTTCCAGGAAACAAAGTTTCATGAGTTTAATATTACTGCAATTTAAAATCAGTATAATTTGCTCGCCTAGGTTTCACATTTAGGAAGACGCTCATTATGAAAGTTTTTTTTTTTTTTAGATATCTAAGAAATATTTTTTGGCTCGTATTTTTTTCACTGACTGTTTACTACTCAAATCTTCAATAATTATTACAGAATTTATATTTGAATCAGAGGCTTTCCAGCCAATCATTAGTCTGAAAGTGAGAAAATCAAGTCATGTCAGTTAGTTTGAATAAATAACATTCTAAATATGCTTATTTAGCACAGAACGTCTATGTTTATTTGTTTGTTTGTTATGGATTTCGCGCAAAGCTACACGAGGGATATTTGCGCTAGCCGTCCCTAATTTAGCAGTGTAAGACTGGAGGGAAGGCAGAAAGGTCCGATAATTCTTTACAAACGAATAGTGGGACTGATAATGCCCCCACGACGAGCCTGTTTGGTGTGATGGGGATTCGAACCCGCGACCTGCAGGTTAGGAGTCGAGAGCTCTAACCATCTGGCCATGCCGGGCCTCAGAACGTATATAATAAGCGAAGTATAAGTTTAAGGATTCTAAAGTCAAAACATCAAATTCATTTTAAATAACTAGTTTTTATCCATATGCAAACAAGAGGGAATCCTTAATAGCTGCGACATTTCAAATTCTTTTAGGCAGGATTAGAGTAAATTAATCTATGAGACCCTTTTTTTTTCATATTTATTTTTGTGAGCCAGCAATACCAAGCGTGGGGCGCGCGTATACCCGATTCGATTTTATTACTCATCAGGATCTCAGTAAGTCACTGGGCTTATAACGATAAAAGTAGGGTTTTGGTACCTGCGGTAGGCAGAGCACAGAATGCCCATATTGTATCTTTGTGCTTTACAACAAACAAAAATTCTTCCTCTACGCTTTTGTCTTTTATATAATACTTACAGTGCGCCCTCTATCCCTTCACCAAAACAAACTCACTCTCGAAATTCGTCATAAGAAATCAGTAGACATTTGAAAAGTTCTGAAATCATCTTTTCTCCACCTCATTTCTTATTTTCATTAGCTTCTGATGCATACAAATAAACGACATACCCTGGTGTCTCAATTAGCTAAGTTGAGACTCGTAGCTGTGACGATAAAGACGTAAATGTTTAAACCTATTAAACTAATGTTTGTTGAAATCCAGAAGATTCACCGCTATAACGAGACTTATGGTAAAGAGCCATAAGATCTTTCCAAGGAAGATTACCATATAACGGGAAAATTTTCCCTTATGTCTCAATTAGCTAACGTATTAGATCTGTGGAGTATTTCTCTCTATTTGTATTGCTATATATAAAGACAACATGACAACGTTTGCTTCAACTTTATTAGTGCATAATGTGAATGACAAAAACGTAGAGCATTTGAGACAACTGCCAATGTTTTTTATTTGTTTATTTATTTAATAACGAAACTTCAAGAACGTTCTAAACATTTATATGTTGAACATTGTCGTAGGTTTACTTTCACAGTTTCCTTTCTCATAACTAATATGTAAATTGATAAGAAAATCTGATTTCTTTAAGTTCCTGATTTAGTTTTGGGAACACGTGCACCTGCGATCAAGTTAACTTTTCCATAGCTTTATTATTATAGCCGGCACCAATAAAATGTTATCTCTATACCCTTTGGGTAACTTGCATGGGGCGTTGTTCAGCCCTTCGTGGTCACCTCATGTAATTGTCCTCAGGAGATAGAGACATAGTGTGGTTGCCAGGTTTCCTGAGCTGATTGGTTTAGATATAAACTTGTAGCATTGGTTGTGCATTTTTGTGACCTTGGAGCTCGGTTATGTAAATAATTTCTTCAGCCAACTAACGTGGTGTATCCTAGTTACTCTTTATACACTTCATTTACAAGTTCAAGTTTCATTCAGCCTTACATTTTCGTTATGTTGATGTATTATTTTATCTTCGTATGATAATTACTCGTGATTTCTTTTGAGCATCTGGTTTCATTTCTTCAATTCGTTGCTTAAGCCTTTAAATTATATCTTACCAAATAAATCTAAGTTCCACCAGTTATTAATGCGGGTTCTTACCAAATAAATCTAAGTTCCACCAGTTATTAATGCGGGTTCTTACCAAATAAATCTAAGTTCCACCAGTTATTAATGCGGGTTCTTACCAAATAAATCTAAGTTCCACCAGTTATTAATGCGGGTTTTTATTATTTGATGGCTAATTATTCTTAATCAAGATTGCCATAAATTTACTGAAATAATAAAGATGATCACGTAAATTGCGGAAAAGACATTCACAGTAAAGAAAAATAATTGTTGCAAATATTAACTTGCTCATAATGGCAAAAGTACGTGATATTGATATTGTTTATCCATGATGGTGAGGGTATTAGTACTGGAATTATTTTTTCTACTTAAGTGACGTTATTTGTTGTGGATATTTCAGATATCATAGCTAGGATATGTCTAATTATATCGTTTACTCATACATAACGACGAATGTACTGTTTGTGTGTATTCCAGTTATTAACGTGAGTTGAGATTCATAGCTGTGAAGATAAAGACGAAAATGTTTAAAACCTATTAAAATAATGTTTGGTGAAACCCAGAAGATTCAACACTATAACGAGACTTATGGTAAATAGCCATAAGATCTTTCCCAGAAGGATTGCCACATAATAGAAAAATCAAACAAAGAAACAAAGGATAAAAGTACTTATATCAATTATGCGAGGTTAGATTTATCTATCGTATGGCTAGTGTATTAATTATGTATAGTTTAAATGAGGAAAGCATCAATCATACGCCTCTGTCTATAGCAGCATTTCGACAAAACGTATGAAACGAAACTTATGTCCATGCTAGACACATCTGCGAAGTAATCTAATTTTACATTCAAGGAATTCTGTACATTTGGTCTGTTTCAACTTGGAAAAAAACGTCCACGACTAAATTGTGTCAAGACGTATGGTCTATGATTAACTTTGCCGCTTTTGTTGAAGCTTGTTACCATGGCACCAGTAATGCCAATGGATACTTTGTAATCATGGTTATCAGACACAGCACTTTCAATTATGAAACTTATAGTTTTAAGGACACCAAGGCACCTGAAGTGTTCTTCTTATAGTAAGAGCTCAACCCTTTGTATGCCAAATAGTGAGATTTTTTTTTTTTTGTGGTAGCAACAACTTCAAATACATTAGCAAGTGTATACTTTGTGTGCTTTATAGCTTAAACATCTGTTGAAGGTATACTCCCAAATAATATCCAGGATCTATATCAAATAAAATATAAACGTATTAATCCTCCATATGTGACATTTGTCCTACAGGAGGATTTTCATTCCTTTGTAATGGTGGAAACAGGTGATAAGCTTATTTGCTAGTAAAATAAATTATCAGTATTTTGTGGGAATTACTTTGGGTCTAGGTTTTAAAAGGTGTTATCATTATATCACCCCAAACCTGCTATCTTCCCAAGTGTTTGTAAGCAACAAAAATGTTGTTAACGAGTCGTACATGATTTCAGCCCATAATTAATACAGAACAATAACAAAGTGTAGAGCACGGATACTATAGTGTAAACCAATCGGGGCATTTTCGGTGACTATGGTGGTGTCTCCTGGCGTTAAAAACGAAAAACATTCTCGTCTTCACCTAAAGCAAAATATTTCCGAGATAAATTCATATTTATGCATTTTGTGATTTTTTTTTTTATAAAATGTAGAATTTGACTTTGTGCTTTATGTATATGTTACCAAAGTATTGTTTACGTTCAGCCCTCCCCCCAGTTGCACAGTCTTACAGCGGACTTACAACGCTAGAAAACGGGTTTCGATACTTGTGGTGGGCAAAGCACAGATAGCCCATTGTGTAGCTTTGTGCTTAACTTTAAAAAACAAACAAACGTTTACGTTTAATGGAAGAAATGCATCACATTTTATTACAGCCGTCAGGCTTGTGTGCATGTTACTTTTTAGCAGGAATACATTTTCCATAACTTCACTAAAAGCATCGTTAAGAAGCAAGAGCTGTTCTTCACTAGGTATTCCTGATATAAATAACAATATTTATAAATGAGAATAAGACACAGGACAGGATATTTCAATATTTTCACACATCCTGACATAATATCGATGATAATATAGGATTATGTTATAGACTCCTATATTAAAAAGTTATTGCAGTATCTCTCTAAATAAAATACAGGTTCGCAGAGAACTTGTCTGTATTAAAACACAATAAAATGTGATATATATAAAAGTCAGTTGTATTTCTCTAACGCTCCGATTGTCTATGTCGCTTAGCAACAAAAGTATGACTTGATATTTTTGTCTTAATTATGTATATAAAACTTCGAAAGTTCACGAGTGTTGGCTTGAATACCACTCTTTTAGATCGTTTTACGTTTGGGTTTATGCATATACTTAATATGACGTAGACGTATCGAAGTTCTTGGCGAGTTTTAAAAACATCTAAGTTAGAGGTTAGTGACCATAATTCATATGTTTGTATTGAGTTTTGGTGAAGTTTTTTTAGTTTTACTATTACTTTTTGGATAAAAAACTTTTTTTTTCTTACAAACCTATTTCTGTTAGTCTTAACTACTAAAGTTACTTGAAATTAATTTTTGGGTTTAAACTTTTGGTTTGTTTGTTTGAAGTTAGACACAAAGCTACACAATGGGCTATCTGTGCTCTTCCCACCACGGGTATCGAAACCCGGTTACTAGCGTTGTAAGTCCGCAGACATACAGCTGTGCCATTGGGGGGGGGGAGAGGTTAAACCTTTGGATAGAATTTTTATCATAAGCCTTAGGGTCGTAATTTTTAGATTATACGACGCAATTATAAATATACGTTCTGGTATATAACGTATTTATAAATTATAAATATACGTTCTGGTATATAACGTATTTATATAATTATAAATATACGTTCTGGTATATAACGTATTTATATAATTATAAATATACGTTCTGGTATATAACATATTTATATAATTATAAATAACGTTCTGGTATATAACTATTTATATAATTATAAATATACGTTCTGGTATATAACGTATTTATATAATTATAAATATACGTTCTGGTATATAACGTATTTATATAATTATAAATATACGTTCTGGTATATAACATATTTATATAATTATAAATATACGTTCTGGTATATAACGTATTTATATAATTATAAATATACGTTCTGGTACTTGTGAAATATTGATGGATTTGCGACATCTTTCATTTATCACAGAACCACTTGATCAATACAACTTCATAAAGTAGATAAATCTGGTAGGCTTCAATAGTTTCTGCTGGGATGTTATGGGTCAAGAATTGGTTGATAAGATTATGTTAGTTGTTTATTACTACTACCTCGGACAACTGGGGCTACATGCATGGTCTGGGGATGAAGACGTAATCTTAACATATCAAAGTTTTTATTAAATATAATTTATACATAAAAGCCATTTGTGTGTGTGTGTGTGTGTAACGCCCAATTTACGAGTCATTTTTAATTTAAGACTGCACCATTCTTATTGATTTTTTGAGAGTGTACTTGAAAATTGTTTTTATTTTTTAAATGTGTGATTGAAGGAGGAGAACAAAGCTCGTTGAAGGAAGGGCGGAGGCCCTCGGGATTTTTTTATATATATAAAACTCCCATCAGTCATTTTTTTACAGGTCGGGTAAGACTAGTTATTGATAAACGACTGTGTGTCCAATCTTCGGTATCACAAGGGTATTTTAGTATTTCTGTAAATACAAAACATATCCACAAAAAAACTCGTTTAAACAAGAGTAAATTTGAAAACAAAACATGAAAACAAGTTACAAATTAGATAATTCTTGAGTTAATCCCACTTTTAATAGTTTTATAGTTTCAAAGACTATTTATGAGAACCCGAACATGAAATGAAAGTATGTGGTGTCTGAGGTAGAATGTGTGTATATATATGTATACTTCATCTCAGGTTATCCTGATGAGAGGAACAACAAGACTGTTGCACCCTCAAGACGTATATATTTTCTTTGGGATTTTCATCTTCTGCAGAAGCTATTTCAATTCTCAAGAGTGCCCTTAATCTTGATCGAACTCTTCAAACATGCTCTCGAAAGTTACTGAGTGATGAAGCGGAAAGATATATTCTGCCTCTATTGGTTCATAAGGTTCCCCCCTCCCCCCCAAAAAAATGGTAACACAAAACGGCTCAAATGACAATGTTGACTTTTTGTGAAGAATTTGATTACATATTGATCGCTGAAAGTAGAGTTTTGTTCCTATTTTGTACTACCATATCAGGATCTTTATATGCCTGCAGAAAATTTAGATATACTTAAGTAAAATACTTGTATTGCTTGCAAATGTTGCAGCTTTCATGACTAGAGAGTGTTCAGTTGCCGAACTTATAAAATGGTCGAAATTTATCTTAGAGACATTTGTTTCATCAGGTTTATCTTTCCACCACTGTGTCATTCTTCTGGATATAAACATTATCTATTGGTTGGTATTATAAACGAGCATGGTCGATGACCGTCTCTTCTGTCACACTTATCATTATTCACAATTAAAGCAGCCTTTAAAATACATCCAGCAAACAGGAATATTATGAATGTTATATATAACAACGCATATTTGTTCAATAAATTAACAACAGCTGTGATCTGAAAGATAATTTTTGCATCTAATTTTCACAAGAAATCTTTCTTGATGGCTACTATTTCAACTCCACTATGCTATATTTTACTGGAATTTCAAGTTTGAGGCTTCAGCATCGTTCTCCGTGTTGTAATTAAATATATTTATAAATTCTGCTATTTTTGTTCTCATTTCTATTCGGTATCTATCACTGTAAGTTTTACAGTCAGTCATTTAAATGAATTCGATCAAGTGAATTGTCCTTATGTTCATGGCCGCAGAGGGTTTACGACTATAGCTAAGAATCAAAAAATGGTAAACAGTGAATCCACAACGTTATCAGAAGTTAGAAAAAAAATCTAAATATTTTTGAAAACATAAATCAGTATAGAGAACAACGCACCTATGAAAAAAAAAGCAATTTTGATGGGCATTCCTGGAAAACGTTTTCATACGAAAATACATTACCCTCGTTTAGAAAACATACATTTTTTTAAACGCTCGAGCACTTTCACACAGTTACAAAAAAAAATAATTTAAGCAAGCTTCATCTTCAAAGTTGTATCTTGTCTCTGCTACGAGAAGTGAGATATATAATTCCTCTTATATATTTTATATATATGATAAAATAATCGTATATTATGCCGAATAGCTGCCTATCAATCTAAATACAATGCCTAAAAAAACAAGAATAGCTTGCTTATTCTAAATGATGAGCAAAGTTAATTAATAAAGTAATAAAGTTCGGATCATAATAGTTGTTGTTATAAATGGCGTCTCCAACACCACTATTGTCTGTAGTATCCCGGTCAGCCTGATGTGCAATGGTGATTGTCGAAAGGCATCGTCGGCACTGAATATAGCAGATATACTGTTGTTGACATTTTGCTATACTTTCTTCTTTACTTTCCATCGTTAGTTCTTAGAACCTTTAAATAGGTTTTTACATGACAGCATTAAGCAATATTAATGTATTACAAAAGCTAAGCATTAATTATAAAATAATTTCAGTTGTTAATGTGACAAAATGTGAAAGTAGTACACGAAACGTTAATATGGAGTAATAGCTAAATGCTGCTTGTTTCTAATAATAAGGGTTAGATTTTATTTGACGTAGCAGCTTTTACAGTGAAGAGTTATATTATGAATTACATTAATGGGGAGCTTGTTACATGCGCAGAAACTGCAAAAGGAAATAAAAGAGAAAGGCTAATGAGGAAATGGCAGTAATATAAAGGTTTTGTAGCTAGTTAGTACTCACCATGCATTTTTCATAGCATGGCTCCTTAAGGTACCACTCCTTTTGATCAACGAATCCGGTACGTCTTCTGTAATTCCAAAGATTACTGAGATCCTTTACATTTAAAACATTAATGGGATTAAAGTTTCCTCGGGTAATCTTGTGTGCAAAGCATTCAGTGATATATTTACACTAATTACAATCATTTGATATTATCAAACCAAACCTTCTCCACTCGGCGTTTTTACATCGGTTGGAAAACAAAATAATATCATTAATATATATTAAAGCTTACTTTTGACACAAAAAGCCGTTTCATACGCCTCCTGGACTTTTAAACTTGATTTAGCTTGGCATAACGCAGTGTTAAAAGAGAGAGTAAAAAACAAACAAACATACATCAAAAATATTCATTGATTTGGCAATTCTAAGTTTAACTTAAAAGAAAGATTAATGTCTTTCAGCCTGCTCGTGAAAGGTCTGTAGAATAATTGCGCTAAGCCAAAAATAAAAATGAAAACGTCGAATAAGAAAGATAAATGCGGTCTGAGCACAGATATTGCCATCTCTAACTGCCAATTTTAGCCTTTAGCTTTATTATACTTGTAAATGTGCATAATCTAATTACTGATATTGTTAATATAGCAGTAAAACGGGCCTTTAAATGCGGTGTCCCCAAGCGGCTCAGTGGTAAGTCTGCAAGCTCACGACACTAAAAATCAGGTTTCGATACTCATGGTTGGCGGAGCACAGATAGCCTATTGTGTGGCTTTGCGCTTAGAAACAAAGAACCAACAAACCAACCTAAATACAGTTATTAAAATGTGCACTCGAGATATCCCAAGAAGTAAACTTTACAAGAAGAAATCGGCGTAGTGCAGAATGATGTTTTGTATCACGTGTAAAGGGTGGGTTGGTGGGTGGGGGACAATTGAACTGATGTATGAAATATATTATTTTCATAAAGTTGAGGCGTTTTGGCAAAAATGTATATATTCGCATTCACATATATCGAATCACAGGATAAAAATGTTTATATTTTCAGAAAAACTCAACTGTTCCACAATTTTCCTTTCGTAAGCCTAACACAAATTACGATTGTGTTTTAACATCTCAAGTAGTCGAACATTCTTTACATCAGGTGAGGAAAAACATATATTTAATATACGATTTATATTTGCGAAATATACAACACCCCAAGGTGTAAAAACAGAATAAAGTAGACCAAGATAGATTGATATGAGTGTTTGCAAAACAAAAAATAAAATAAAACACAAATTTAAACTAAAAGTCTTAAGTAGGAAACAAACCTGCTTACACATTTGCTGTGGCATTTTCATGCAATGCAATGAATATATTTATAACATACAACAAGGTGGAAAAACACTAAGGATAACGTAGTATAAAACAAACAGAAATAAAAATAAAAATTATTTTATCAGTTTCCATTAGTATAAGCATGAATAGACCCAATTAGCATATTGCATGTTGATGCAGATGGCGCCACTCTGGAACCGGATGTTCGTTTAGAAAATACGAAATCGTTTTTATATGTTAATGATGTTTGATGTGTGTGTCTTGCGGGAAAAAAACCCAACAAAACCTGCATGACACACTGTGTGTGTTAATAACAGGAATGATGGTTTAGCGATTTTCCACCTTCTGTATTTCGGACTATAGTAATCCAAACTATCACATATTTTCAGTGAATTAGCTCTACTGGACTCTTACTCCACATATCAAATTTTAATGCAATCCATTAAGAACTACCGGAGATATAACATGGCCAGGTGGTTGGGGTGCTTGACTCGCAATCTGAGGATCGCGGGTTCGAATCCCTGTTCTACCAAACGTGCTCGCCCTTTCAGCCTTGGGGGCGTTATAGGGTGATGATCAATCCCACTATTTGATGGTAATAGAGTAGTCTAAGAATTGGCGGTGGGTGGTGGTGACTAGCTGCCTTTTCTTGTCTTTCACTGCTAAATTATGGACGGCTGGCGCAGATAGCCCTCGTGTAAACTTCAAACATTGAAATTAAATCAAAAGTACGGAAACTTTATTTGACAGAAAAAATATACTTAACTTTTATGGATTTTTTTTAAAATACTGTACACTGATAGATCTTTATTAACCTACAATTATGAGTCTCATTTG
>NW_013666874.1:29174-37122 GCF_000517525.1 Limulus polyphemus | reverse complement strand
TTCACTGCTAAATTACGGACGGCTGGCGCAGATAGCCCTCGTGTAGCTTTGTGTAAACTTCATACATTGAAATTAAATCAAAAGTACGGAAACTTTATTTGACAGAAAAAATATACTTAACTTTTATGGATTTTTTTAAAAATCTAGTACACTGATAGATCTTTATAACCTACAATTATGAGTCTCATTTGATGTAAATAAAAGCACAATTACAAAATTATTCAACGAAAAACGCTCAAATTTAATACAAAAAATTGTGCACGCCTACGAAAAAGTCACGTTAGCTATCGGTCTAACATTTTTTGCTATAGCTTCACCTAAGAGTAAAAGTGGACAGTTTTCAGTTTCTTGTATTTCAGATTAAAGACGGCTGATTTAGAGCAGCAAAACTATAAGGTGAAGGACGTGCAGATACATAAGTATTGGTTAGGCCAAGCAAATTAGATTAGCAGTTTCTAACTCAAGTTGTCAAAAATAATCAAACGGGTGGACGGTTATTATTGATTATTGATTGCCAACTTTTCAGCACAAGTTTACTAAATTCTATAAAATTATCCAACTCCAATAGCATTTAGCGTCAGTGATATTAGCTAAGAAATTAGCATGAATAATGATGGTTGATACGGCTGTACCGATTGCACGGGGGTGATGACAAGAAATTTAAATTCCATGGTGTTACTATAAAGGAAAACTGTATCAGTACTGATGTTCCTTTGGCGCCGTCATCGAGGTGGAGAGGGGGGGGGGCAAGTTGCGCGGGCAACAGCCTGTTCCCCATATCAGAATACCCAGGCTTACATCCATCCATATCTTATGTGACCTCTGCAACCGGGACTGTCACTCTCGTGTCGGTCTCCTTAGTCACAAGAGACGCTGCTCTAGAGGAGCGATCAACATGAGCTAACAATGGACGGATGCTCATCCATGGTCAAACCTGGCCGAAGGAAGCCTACTACTACAACTATAAAGGAAGCTATTAACACTGTTTTAGAGGGGGGGTGTAAAATTACCACCATGTATTTTAAAGGATCTGATTGGTTCTGTAAAGTAAAGGTATGTACCGAATAATAGGGTTGCAATCGTAAAGATAATGTTAGTTACTATCGAGTGTCACTTTCTTACTTGCTGTGGTCTGTTGGTGCGTATTGAGAAAAAGACATGATATTTAATCAAAAACACCTTAGGTGTGAAAAAATAATTGAGTGTGCGACTTAAGGGAATGAAATCAAAATGGGCAGTCAAACTGGTAACTACACTTATAGCACTGATAATAATTTTAGAGCAAATATTCATTCATTAGTTAGCTAGGTCTCGTATTTTGTTTTACCAATCATCATGCCCAAAGTTGAACAAAGTACTCTGAAAATGTAGAATATTTTCCGTGGCTCGAACCTTGGACTTTCCAATATATATATCCGAGCGACCAATCAAAGTACCAGGCTCAATCATAAAGCTTTATACTTAGTCCATGTAGAAATCTTACAAAATTTGAACCACATGAAATGCCCTCACAGCAACAGAAAACGTAACGCAGTCAGTTCAAAACTCCAAACAGACGTAATCCACAGAAGACAAGATACAGCACCAGCACTCATTACAGAGATATTCTACAGGAGACAAGATACAGCACTAGCACTCCATACAGAGGTAATCTACAGGAGACAAGATACAGTACTAACACTCCATACAGAGGTAATCTACAGGAGGCAAGATACAGCACTAGCACTCCATACAGAGGTAATCTACAGGAGACAAGATACAGCACTAGCACTCCATACAGAGGTAATCTACAGGAGACAAGATACAGCACTATCACTCCATACAGAGGTAATCTACAGAAGACAAGATACAGCACCAGCACTCCTTACAGAGATATTTTACAGGAGACAAGATACAGCACTAGCACTCCATACAGAGGTAATCTACAGGAGACAAGATACAGCACTAGCACTCCATACAGAGGTAATCTACAGGAGACAAGATACAGTACCAGCACTCCATACAGATGTAACCTACAAGAGACAGGGTACAGCACCAGCACTCCAGACCGGTGTAATCCACAGGAGACAAGGTACAGCACCTGCACTTCATACTGATGATATGATATGCTTAGAAAAAGCGTTAGTTTATCCTTAGCCGATAACTTTATTACATGTATTGGCGCCTGAGAAAAACCATTACGCTCGTAAGCAGTTTCAAGTATAATTTTCTCCGATAACAACTGTACTTTCACTTCGATAACTCAAAAGGAATAATAAGTTAAATACTAACTTACTTTAGTGTTACATTTTTTATATGCCTACAATTTAATATTGTAATTCGGTTTTTATTTCAAAAAGTTGTACGTGGTTAAAATGTAAGACAGTCTCGAGAAATAATACATTATCATCGATCTGCTTTGAGAAATAATACATTATCATCGGTCCGCCTTAGAGGGAGAATAAGATAATGAAAGATGGTGTTTAACAATGCGAGTCATATTGTTGAATAGCGATTCTTACTTCTATCACATTAATATAACACAGAAAATATCAGGTAATTTATTCTTTACAAAAACACGAAAATTACTTTTACCGCGTGACATACTCTACTGCATGTTTTTCGTTTTAATGAATAAAATTCAATAGCAACTTTAATGAAGAGTGTCTAGGCTTCATGTGAGATTACCCTATGTTTATGCCCACTAGTAGACAGTTGATAATACATTTGTGTCATTAGAAATAATTCTTACTTTGATTATAAAAGTTTTATATAATACATTAATCACAGCAAGGACGCACAAAGAGACTGGAACTCGTTTTTAAATTACCTGATGTTTCATTAGAGATAAGCCACGGAAAGTAATTTTCCTCCTGGAAAAAAAATGGAAAGCCATTTCTAATTGATTCTGATTTCTAGGTTAATCAGAAGGTAAGAATGAATGATTTAGACGTTTGCCAGTTTGTTGGAAATATTCAAAGTAGGTATTTAGTATACAGGGGTAAGCGTGACTTTAAATCCTACCCAGCATACTTTGTAGGTTTGAAGTATGCAGGATTCCCACTCTATATTAAATACATCATGCAAACCCTTAAACGCATCACGTGATTTAAGGCTATATGTCACCAAAAACAAGCGTATTTAATTAATTTAAACATAAACTAGTCAGTTGAATAAGATCCTTGAAGGGAAAAAAAGAAACTTTAATTATATCATTGATCAAACGCAACTTCAAAACAAAATACTCAACTTAACTTTGGGAAAGTAGTTATTTAAAAGAAAACGTATATATTAAATTCTTAGTAACATGGTGTTATTATTCAAGTAACACAGGTGCTGTTTAGAATTAAAATTGATGTTATTTTTATGTAATTTGCATGGATACAGTTTTGGAATTGAAATTGTCGTTACGTTCAAATGGCAAGGACGAGGTTTAGGAATTAAAATGGGTTCTATTTTGTAAATAATGGGTTCTATTTTGTAATGGGTATTTTGTACCGAATATATTTTCTAAGAAATATTGAATTATCAAGGTTTACGAAATTGTAAAAATGTCTAAACATGCTGAGCTTTCTATGTTTCTATTCATAATGCTCCCATTTGGAAGATTGTATTTATTTATGATATATATATCTTTTACTTTCTGTTGAGAGTAAAATATATTAGTTGCCATGGGAAACATTCCAAGACGTAAAGTTAATCGAAAAATTTCAAAATGAGATGACATTTGTTTCTCTAAATACTCTTGAACAACGACAAACAAACTTCGTGACTCATAAATTGTTTTATATTACCTTCATCTGCTTAATTTATTCACATTTTGCTTGCTTTATTTGTGTGTATTAAGTGAATAATGTGCGAGATAAAACAACGACTCACACTGATGACGTTGTTTCACACAATTAAGTCTCGTTTCTAGCAACTGCCCGGCATGGCCAAGCTGTTAGGGCGCTCGACTCGCAATCAGTGGGTCACACCAAACATGCTCGCCCTTTCACCCGTGGGGGCTTTATAATGTGACGGTCAATCCCACTATTCGTTGGTAAAAGAGTAGCCCAAGTGGGTGGTGATGACTAGCTGCCTTCCTTCTAGTCTTACACTGCTGAATTAGGGACGGCTAGCGCAGATAGCCCTTGTGTAGCTTTGCGCGAACCCATAACAAACAAAGAAACCTTTTTAGCAAAGGAGTGACAATGAATAGATTTCATTTAAGTTAGCGTAGAAAATAAAATATGAGATACCTGTAGGATCTAATGTTATTTTAATCCACACAGTCATATTTTTGATCTGACACAATAGTTAACGGAACGCTGAAAATTGAATTTAATGTATTGTTAGGAGTTTACGTTAATCCATATAACTGTTCTAAATGTAACTCCTGTCTGAATTAATAATTGATGTTTTAGTGCATTATACATATTGTTTGTGTTATTTACATCGTGTCCGCGGTAGGAAGTAAGCCCCGATTTTTTCGCATTATAAACTGTCCAGTTTATAGCTGGGCCTCGGTGGGATTGTATGATTGAAATCTATTAAAGTAATCGTTATACTATGAATTTTGGCCAGAGAACACTTCAGCTTATAACTGCTTTCATATAATGTGTTTTTTAGGTTTGTTGTTTAAAATCATTGTTCGTTTCTTGTAGTGTCCTTCCGCCTTCAATATAGAATCTGTGTTTGTGTGTGGTGGTGGTAGGGTATTATCTAAGCTTATCTTGATCACCAGAGGTAGTTGCCACTCTGTTTTTCTTAAGTCAGTTATCAAACAAATATAAGGGTTAATCCTGTAACTTTTTTTTTATATTGTAAACTGGTAATATTTTGTGTATTTATGGGAATGAATTGTAGTTTTAAAATGTAACCAAAAATAAGAAATAACTTCCACATCGCTGTATCTTTTTTATTCCAGAATTTATATCTGCCTATTGTTTAAATGTTTATAATTAAGCATAAAGCTATACAATGGGCTATCTGTGCTCTGCCCACCACGAGTATCGAAACCCGGTTTCTAGCAGTGCAAGTCCGCATGCATACCGCTATGTCACTGGGGGAACTTTTTTAAAATGCTCCAAGGTACTCTGGAGCTAATGAGTACTTGTAGAAACTGTATTTATTTCTATAAACACTGAGAACCTTCGATTAGAGGCTCAATATTTCGACTAGTTATATCATATGCATACCTGTATTGTGTAAAATACAATCAAGGTTCAACATTAGTATGCCAAGCAATAGTCCTTTATCATGGCTCAATATTTCGACTAGTTATATCATATCCATACCTGTATTGTGTAAAATACAATCAAGGTTCAACATTAGTATGCCAAGCAATATTCCTTTATCATTCCTTAAACTCCGATTACCAGTTTTTTTTTTCATTTAGGAAACCCCCTTTTTATTAAGATAAATTGATATTTATAAATTGATTTTATTGCATCTTGTCGCAGTTTTTCACGTCTCTACGTAAGTAGTGTTCACAGTAACATACAGTAATAGAACTACTATATTATAGTGTATTTATCAATTTTGGATTTCAATGGAAATAAAAAATAGTACCTTTATCGAAATGTGAACATTTATGGCTCTTTCTCGTTTATACATAGGAAATCTAAATCCAGTCTGAGTTGTTACTAAGGTCCAGCTTGTATCTATGATTACTACTACAATGGACTGGAAGTTATTAAGGAATATTGAGAGTATTAATAATAATAATACGGAGTAACAACTTCGTGTCGCTGCAAGATTGACTCGGATGAACTGACAAACAATAATAATGCTAAGAAAATAAAATAAAAGAAGTAAAATTGGTATTTTTCTTAGACCTTCTTTCGATCTTTTAAAGTTATAAGTTGGTTAGGAATACTTATACTCAAGATACCTTTCTTGTTCAAGAATATTTAATAATCTCAGTTGGCTTCATGTTGCGAGTAAGATGACGCGCTGAGTGATTTGTAACGATGTAAAATATATACGTGCCAAGATAACGTGGCGTGGGGTGTAATGATAAACGTATAGGGACCATCCGCTTCAATCTATCACGGAACGACAGGCATTGCTTTTTGTATACAATGCCCACCATTCACTACCAGTCATTCTAATCTCTAGAAAACATACATACAAACAAAGTTGAGTGAAGGAGTTGTTCAAAAGCAACGAAAAACAAAGATACGTTTATTCAGCTTTATCTTGGAAGGCTCGCTTATTTGTATTTTCTGTTTCACTTGTTTTAGATTATTATCCATCTGATTGCACAGGTTTTCACCTGATGAAACCTAAGTTATGGAACTACTATTTCTAAATAAACCTAAACATGTGGACGAACACTTTTAAATATTTAGAGCTTAACTTGGAAGAACGGGTAGACAGAGTGAGTTTATAACACTTTCGAATTTATAGAGCCTAACATTGAAGAAAGGGGAGACAGAGTGAACTAAACTTAAACATGTGGACGAACACTTTTAAATATTTAGAGCTGAACTTGGAAGAACGGGTAGACAGAATGAGTTTATAACACTTTCGAATTTATAGAGCCTAACATTGAAGAAAGGGGAGACAGAGTGAACTAAACTTAAACATGTGGACGAACACTTTTCGAATATTTAGAGCTTAACTTGGAAGAACGGGTAGACAGAGTGAGTTTATAACACTTTCGAATATTTAGAGCTTAACTTGGAAGAACGGTAGACAGAGTGAGTTTACAACACTTTTGAATATTTAGAGCTTAACTTGGAAGAACGGTAGACAGAGTGAGTTTATAACACTTTCGAATATTTAGAGCTTAACTTGGAAAAACGGTTAGAGAGAGTGAGTTTATAATTAGCGATGCTTCCTTAATGAGTAAATATACAGTTTTTTACAACTAGGCATACTATTAAGAACTGTAATATTACTCTTGTAGGCATTTAGTCTCTGGAATGCATCTTTAGTAAATACATTACAACTTTGACGTAGAACGACTAATGTATATTTGTACACGATTCAAACTAATTTCCTTATGAGGGGACATTACTTTATTTCTAAAACTTGCATTTCTCAATAAATATTCATGAACAGCTGCAGACAAATGTATGACATTAATTTTTACAGCTGTGGAACTTTGAAATAAATCAGTCTTCTGATAATGTTGTAAAAAATGCTTTTCCATGAATTGCCACTTCAAAGAGTTAAAAAACGTATTTTTGAACCTTATGCATAATATATATCAAAACGTATCTGATTCGTGTTCACAAGATTCGTGAAAGTAATAAGAACTTTAATATATATTTGTTTCAATCGCTAGTTAATTCTTTCAAAAGAACTGATCTTAGCTTTGTTCTTATTAAACAATTTGTCCTGTATATTATTTAAAAAAAAGGACTTATGTTAAAGGTTCTCAGTGGTTTTGATTTTTAACTATTACTGGTTATAACGTATATTTACATTAAATCATTTATTGGAAGGGATCAGTTACCGGTAGTTAGTGCTTTTTAACTATTACTGATTATAACGTTGATTTATATTAAATTATTTATTGGAAGGGATCAGTTACCGGTAGTTAGTACTTTTGAACTATTACTGGTTATAGCGTATATTTATATTAAATCATTTATTGGAAGGGATCAGTTACCGGTAGTTAGTACTTTTTAACTGTCACTGGTTATAACGTATATTTATATTACATACTTTCTTTGGAAGGGATCAGTTACCTGTAGTTAGTACTTTTGAACTATTACTGGTTATAACGTTAGTATATATTAAATCATTTCCTTGAAAGGGATCAATTACCGGTAGTTAGTACTTTTGAACTATTACTGGTTATAACGTTAGTATATATTAAATCATTTCCTTGAAAGGGATCAATTACCGGTAGTTAGTACTTTTGAACTATTACTGGTTATAACGTTAGTATATATTACATACTTTCTTTGAAAGGGATCAATTACCGGTAGTTAGTACTTTTGAACTATTACTGGTTATAACGTATATTTATATT
>NW_013666874.1:25624-28229 GCF_000517525.1 Limulus polyphemus | reverse complement strand
GGTTATAACGTTAGTATATACTACATTCTTTCTTTGGAAGGGATCAATTACAGGTAGTTAGTGTTGAAGAGAAGGGTTTTGAAGGGTAATTATTCTGTATATTTGAATATATATATATAAGGTATCTTGTTTTATAATATCCAAATCTGTTTGCAATTTCTGGTTTAAAGTACATCATGTGTCTCTACTCAAACCACTAATAAACTTAAGTGTGAACTCTAAAAATCCAAGGATGATATTTTTAGGATTTAGATGCTAGTGAAGTGAATATACGGTATTTACTTTGGGCTTCTATCCTTTAATGTAATGAATAACTCGTTTTTCCCGTAAAACAATTTTTTCACGAGCCACCCAATTGCTAATTGTAATATTTCGTAAATAAACCCGCAACGGATAGAATGGGCTAGTTACCTAGAGGAAGTTTGGCTTAAATATATGTAAATAAAACGACGGATTTGAAATGCTTCTTATGGTTTAAAGTCGTGCAGGGAAATACTTTAAATTAGTGTTCCAATATGTCACGAAATAGCACGATTGTTTCCCTGAATGTCACATATAATATCTGTTTGACTCAGTATTATATAGATCTGGAGTAACAGATATTCCTAGTTTTCTGTAACTGCAAATAAAATATTGTTTTAACCGGGGTGTCACAGAGCTATAAGAATGAAGAACCCTATCGGACTGTTTATGTACTATTTACAGTATATAAACAGTGCAATAGGGTTTTTCATTGCTATCTCCTTCCTGATGATGATGGTGGTGGTCGAGTGTGTTTGTGTGTGTGGTGGGGGGTAGGTCTACGACCCAACGTTTCACGTAAAAATTGTGTTTTAAGGCCTAATGTCTCTAATAAAGTTTTTCATTAGTAAATTAGTAAATACTAAGTACATTAGTATTGTTGAGGCACTACCTGCCACCTTTGAATTCATTGTGTAAATTTTAACGCTCTCCTATTCAGCTTATAATGAGTACATTAGTATTGTTGGGGCACTACCTGCCACCTTTGAATTCTCAGCTTATAATGAGTACATTAGTATTGTTGGGGCACTACCTGCCACCTTTGAATTCAGCTTATAATGTGTGCATTAGTATTGTTGGGGCACTACCTGCCACCTTTGAATTCAGCTTTTGCTTTCCTTATTTTTTCGTGGTGGTGAACAGGTGTTTCATTCTGAATTTGTTAGTTAATATTACTGTGCTTAAGATATCGTGTAGTAGCATGAAACAATAACAAATGCCATAAATGTTTCTGAGTTGATGCAATAAGGGTTTTGAGTTGGTTTAACATGTATCTCCAGAAGATAGAACAGCGGTAACATCACGAACTTACAACGATAAAATCCGGGGTTCGATTCCCAGCGGAAGAATTAATGTATCTAGGTAAGCAAGCTGATGATCGTTTTAATGTTCAACAATGAATGAAATACAATTATGTTTACTATTTAGATTCTCCAAGATTTGATGAATATCATCAGGATTTTTAAAGATAGTAAATATTTCGTTTATATATCTTCAATTACACGTGCCTGCGATTGTTTAATTGTCTTGAAATTTTGACATGTTTTTACAGTAATTCCTGTACGCTGAATCCAAAAATGATATCCATTTTTCTCGATCACGTACAGAGTTTTCCCAAAACGTCATATGATTACTTTTGCATTTTTTTACGAATCGGGAATAAAAAAACTCTTACTTAGATCAAATTATTATTTCGTTTACCGAATGAACGTTCTTTTATTATTATGTTTGGGTTCTAGAACGATCGCTAAGACTCTCACGTCGCGATTGGTCTAGAGAAATCTATATTCAGTGGTTGTCAACATTTTAAGCATAATAAAATGTGACCCGTTTTTAATGAAAATGTTTCACTTATCCTTACATGATAGAAGAAAAGTAATATTATTTTCAAAATCTGCGTAGCTGAATTATGGAAAATCCGTTATTAAAACCAAAGCAACTCTTATGAAGTTTAAATTCGCAGTCCTATGTAATATGGTGGTGTAAAATACTGTAGATATTCCTCGAACCAGTGTTCTTCATGAAAACGAAGAAAAATATTGGCCAAATAAGAAGCCAATCTAGAACCTAAATAATCATCAATCCATCTATAAATATTACTATTGAGCGAAGGCAACATTTACTAGCTTCTAGGCTTTTGATTTTGGAATACCTGATTTAATTTTACTGTTTCTTCCAAAGGGATGTCAGTATACAAGGATTCAACATCTAAATTAACACAATAAATGAGAATATAAAATTTTAATTTCAATTTCATAAGGGAATTCCAAATAACTTTTCAAAGTATTTTCATTATTAATATGGTCTTTAGAAAGTGAAATAATTATTCTGGTAACGCTTGAATATATGTTTCGATATTTGAAACTATAGATTTTAATGGATTTCTTTCCTTATGCAATTTATAAAAGACATAAAAATCTCTGCATGATTTTCTGACAATCTGTTTTCTAAATACTGTGCTTGCGTTAGTAAAGTATATTTCTTTAATTTCATTAAATATATTTACAGTGTCATTTCTCCAGTGTTAGTAAGATCTTGGTCAGGCATTAGAAGTTTAATGGAGTCAGTTATCCTTTTTACTAAG
>NW_013666874.1:20626-24624 GCF_000517525.1 Limulus polyphemus | reverse complement strand
GACGGTCAATCCCACTATTCGTTGGTAAAAGAGTAGCCCAAGAGTTGGCGGTGGGTGGTGATGACTAGCTACCTTCCCTCTAGTCTTACACTGTTAAATTAGAGACTGCTAGCGCAGATAGCCTTTGTGTAGCTTTGCGCGAAATTTAAAAAACCGGGCCTCTGTAGATTGACAGGTTAACGATATAAACAAAATATTCCTTTTGTTTTATTTCAAAATTTAACAACTGTCTTTTGAATTTACATCATTGACAAGATTGATAAGACCGAACCGTAGTAACTATAGAGTTCAAAAATTGTGTTTATTTGTTTGTATTCCTTCAAAAATTTATATGTAACTTTTTTTAGAACATTTAAGCTTAAATGTATTCATTGAATAATGACTGACAAGCTTTGGTATTGATTACACATTTATCGGTGATGTTGTTTTATCTCCCTACATTTTCCTACTTGTACCTACTTTTCAACAAATACAACTTTATTTTTGCCCTACTTTTTATTCAAGTTGTTTCTGTGTCATGTTATATAATATGAACTGTTGTGTCTGCAGTATATGTTACATCCACATAGAGGATCTTAGAGAAATGATGTTTCGATTGAAAATAAATCTTCTCACATATTCCAAATTATCAGGAATTATTTTTTAATATGTGTGTTATTTTTCAGGGAATGCAGCTATAACACATTTTCTGTGTGATAACAGGTTTAGCCATGAACCTATGAATACATTATTTGAAATATATATAATTATTTTACGTAACTACAAAAATTGCAAAGACAAAGAAATGCTACATTGTTGAAATCAGTAACTCATTTTGTAGAGTTTTCTAACATTCTAATAACAAGAATTAGACCAAAGAAATGCTACATTATTCAAAATGAGTTACTTATTTCAATACTGCAGCATTTCTTTGGTCTAATTCTTGTTATTAGAATGCTAGAAAAACTCTAATTGAAATAAGTAACTCACTTTGTAGAGTTTTCTAGCATTCTAATGACAATAATTAGACCCAAGAAATGCTGAATTATTTAAATAAGTAACTCATTTTGTAGAGTTTTCTAGCATTCTAATGACAACAATTAGACAATACTTAATACTAGTATTAAACAGTTTAGAATCTAATTCATCTAGAAAGATATTCCTTGTGTTTTCATCCCTAAGATACGAGGAAAAGCTACTAAAGATAACAACTGGTATAAACAAAAGAAACTTTTCACTTCAATAAATAATTAATAAAGATGATACCAAACCCACAAGTTCAAATTTATTCATTGTTTTGTTTCTTTCAGTTCGAGTCTAATTTAATTTTCTTCGTTGAAATATTAATCTTTTTGCCCACAATTTTCACATAATAAATTTAAGGTTCGTAGTTCTAAGGAGAACAAAGATAAAGGTAATCATGTCTAGTTCTTGATAAAAAGAAACTTTATTGTATCTAGAGATAGGTTCCAAGCACTGTAAAATGTATGTGAAGGCAATAATTGAGCTTGGAAAATAGTCAGATTAGAGAAGTTCGGAGCCGAAATTATAGTGACTGCACTCGTCACGTGCCATAATTCACGGACCACGTGGATCATGGAAAGACTAGCGATACCTATTATTAGTTGCAATTGGAATTGATTTTGTGTGTGTGATAATTTTAGTGTTATATACGGAAAACTCTATTGATTATTGGTATATTGCGTTCTGCAGCAACGGTGAATTCTGACGTAACTTGTAATTTTGAAAATTGAAAAAAAAAAGGAAAGGAACAGAATCTCGATCCTCTGGCTGTGCTGTTTCTGAACTCAAATAATTACTCATTTTTATTTCAATCTAACAAGTGAGGGAGACCACAATTCATTTCAAGTATATATTTAAATTCTGATTATAAAGTTGTTTGTTTGTAATTAAGCACAAAGCTACACAATGGGCTATCTGTGCTCTGCCAACCACGGGTATCTAAACCCGGATTTTAGCGTTGTAAGTCCGCAGACTTACCACTGTGCCACTGGGGGGGGGGGCAGAAGTTGTTAATGATAACTTACTTTGCACTCTGTTAACAACATTGTTCTACCAAGACAAACATTTTCTTAGCTCACTGTGCACTTTGTTAACAGCATTTTTCTATCAAGACAAACGTTTTATTAGTTCACTCTGCACTCTTTTAACAACATTGTTTTATCAAAACAAACATTTCCTTAGCTCACTCTGCACTTTGTTTAACAACATTGTTCTATCTAGACAAACATTTTCTTAAGAGTGAGCTAAGAAAATGTTTGTCTTGATAAAACAATGTTGTTAATAAAAGTGCAGAGTGAGCTAAGAAAATGTTTGTCTTGATACAAAATTGTTGTTAATAAAAGTGTAGAGTGAGCGCACTTTTATTAACAACAATTTTCTCTCAAGTCAAACATTTTCTTAGCTCACTCTGCACTTTTTTAACAGCATTGTTCTATCAAGACAAACATTTTATTAGCTCACTCTGCACTCTTTTAACAACATTGCTTTATCAAAACAAACATTTTCTTAGCTCACTCTGCACTTTTATTAACAACATTGTTTTATCAAGACAAACATTTTCTTAGCTCACTCTGCACTTTGTTTAACAACATTGTTTTATCAAGACAAACAATTTCTTAGCTCACTCTGCACTTTTATTAACAACAATTTTCTATCAAGACAAACATTTTCTTAGCTCACTCTACACTTTTATTAACAACAATTTTCTATCAAGACAAACATTTTCTTAGCTCACTCTGCACTTTTATTAACAACATTTCGGTTTTTGAAATAATTTAAACATTATTGTTTCTACTACTTAATAACTCACATCCTATGTTTTTAGAGATTAAAAATTATTTTCAGAAAATAAAAACTGTTAAATTGATGAATGTTTAAAGCATTCATAATAACAGATAATCTCAAAACATGTATATTTATATTATATATATTTTTCTTTTCCTCGAAAACTTTAAGACGAAAGTTGTTGTTTTTTTCAGATGGTGTTTCATCAACCTTTGTAAAATAAAGCCTGAATGCTGGTTGTGATAACCTAGTATCTTTACATCTAAAAGCTGGAATGCGCATTAGATTTTTTATTTCTTCTGAATACTGAGAAATAAAACCATCATATAACTTGTGTGTTCGTAGTTTTGTTTCAGGTAACTTTAAAATGGAAAGTTTAAAAATCAACATCAACTACTTCGTACCGTTTACATTATTTGTTACTTTCATACATTTCTTTGTTGACGAAACGTCCATACTATAAGTGAATTACTGATTCAAATAAAAGTTATTTTTCTATCATTTTTATAATGGAAAGAGAGCACTGCATAAGGTCAACAAATAGGGGCACACAAATATGATTTCCATCTCAATGTCATTATTCTAAAGAAAAGCCATTGACGACAGTTGATGTTGACCTCACATGGAGGTTTTGTAATGTAGTGGAAAAAGGATAAAACAAGTCTTTTTTTACGATGCTTGTCTGTTTTTTGTGTCAATTGTGGATACATTCAGGCCAATGTTCAAGACAGTTCTAACATGACGAAAAGAAAAGCTTTCACTTTTCAATTCTCTTTCTTCAAAAGAGTAACAACAACAAAAAAGGCGGAATGGCTTCCTGCATGTTCAAATTGAGCAAAAACAGTCATTTTTAAATGTTTCCGGTTTTATCTGGAACGTATACTCTTTCAAAATGCTTGAACATTCCAAATTCAATTGTACAGAAAACGTAGAGCACCGATTTTTGGGTCGTTAGTTCTCGTATTCCCTGCAACAGAAAATGTTGCTTTACGAACCCATAAAATATAGATAACTGACCCTTACTTCTCAGAGTACTCTGATAATTGTTTATTATTATGTAATACATAGTAGTAAGTTTTTAGTTTCGCACAATACTAATAATTTATTTTAATGAGAACAACAGTTGAACTTAATATGAAATTAATCTATAAAAAAATAATACTAGAGATTAATATAGACAATTTTGTTTAGATATAAACAATAAATAATAG
>NW_013666874.1:19675-20544 GCF_000517525.1 Limulus polyphemus | reverse complement strand
AACTATTCGAATAAAGTACAACGTTTTACCAACAGTAATTCGATATCAAGTTATCCTTAATTTTTCATAAACAATAAATAATAGAAGAAACCGAAACTATTCGAATAAAGTACAACGTTTTACCAACAGTAATTCGATATCAAGTTATCCTTAATTTTTCATAAACAATAAATAATAGAAGAAACCGAAACTATTCGAATAAAGTGCAACGTTTTACCAACAGTAATTCAATATCAAGTTATCCTTAATTTTTCATAAACAATAAATAATAGAAGAAACCGAAACTATTCGAATAAAGTACAACGTTTTACCAACAGTAATTCGATATTAAGTTATCCTTAATTTTTCAATTTCCAAAATTAAAAAAAAAACTATTTTTAATATCAAAGAATATCAATTCAAAGTTAAATTTAAGATTAAATTTAACGTTTTTTATAAACACATGCAGATTGCATATTCGTTTGACATATGTGTTTTATTTCCTTTGTTTTATGTGTGTTGCTTTGAATGTTTTATGTATCTTTATTCTATATATACAGGTGTATTTTTCAAACTGTATTATTAATTAAATTTTTTGTTCTGAAGCGTTTAAGAGCTATCGTATTGTGTTTTTCAAGTATTTATTTTGTGAATAGCAACGTCAATGTTGCTTAATAAATGTTACTCTAGCGACAAGAAAGATAATTAAATAAAAAGAGGATGTTAGTAATACTTTTATTTAATTGCATTCAATTGTTTGAATAAAATTGAAAGTCGATAATTAACTGTAAGCTGAGTGATGAAAACAAACGTAGATAATAATGAGGAAAACGATCAGTTTGTTTAAGTTCAATTTATATAGAAATAAAAAACAAATTAGGTGTCATATA
>NW_013666874.1:18064-19665 GCF_000517525.1 Limulus polyphemus | reverse complement strand
TATTTATTTTTTTTAATTTTAAAGTAAAGCTAAAGTTATCAATTCAGCGGAAAAGACGAGAAAGATGAACTAAATATTATATACATTCTTTGATAAACAAGAATCAACCTAACTGTGCGCGAAATGTTCAAGAATTAAACGCGGCTGGGTGTGAGTTGTGTTTATTCTATTTGTTTCGTGATGCTAATAACATAGATAAGTTGATTTTAACTTGTTAAAATTTAAAGTAGATGATTTTTATCGAAACTCAGAGCCTTCTAGAGGCGACAGGAAGTCTGAACATAATGTTCTTCATTTGAGGCATTATGAGAAATGTCGTAAGATGTTCACTTGTAATTATAGCGTTATTTCGGGGTAGAGAAATCGCTACTGAAGTAAGCGATTTGGGGCGATGAAACATCTTAATTATTCAACCATATGTTATAAGTGCGGATTATTACTTAGTCGTTCTTACCTTAGAATAGTTCATTCGATACAAAAACAAAATCACAACAAGCAGAGTCCAAGCACATATCTATCTATGTATTTATCTATGTGGAGATAGCTAAGCTTATATTTATGTATTGGGTAAGTCTATGCTTAGCACAAATAATATTGACATATAATTACCTTGTGTGGAGACGGAACTTCGACGTGATAACAACAACACCAAAAAGAAACGAGTACATTTGAGATTTAGAGTAAAAGTACTCATTATTTTTGTGCTTTTTTTTCATGTGTTTTACCTCATTCTGGACGTTTTTCTTCGCTATAAATAACTCGAAATACATGTATAGTGTTTATGTTCACCTTCACGATTCTGTGTTCATCAACCATAGTTATGATTATTTTTAAGTTCTATATTCACTGATATAGAATGTTAGTAAATAGTTTCTTATATATTTAACGATCATATGAAGCTCTGTTCTTGTTGTCACTGATGTAGGATGTTAGTAAAGAGTCCCTTATATAATCGATTAACTTATTTAGTCGCTGAGGGTAAAAAAGAATATTTAACGATCATATGAAGCTCTATTGCTGTTGTCAGTGGTATAGTTTATAATATGAAAATACAGAATCATTTTTACTAATTACAATAAACTGTGAAAACATTTATGGAAATTCAAATTTTAGTTTGTTGGAAATTCTAACAAATAAAGAATTAGGGTTAAGTTAAACAAATGCTTAGAAAAACTGCAGAAGGAATCAGACCGACTGTTTAATGGGTTTCGGTTGTTTCACCTGCTCTATGGTTCTGGTTGTCTTATCTTTGGGGTAAACGCCTCAGCTAATTGACATGTCTTTCTTTAGCACTTAACTTTCTCACCAACCGTGCAGTGATTGTTCAAGCACTATACCGCTTTACATCGTCTAGTTGAGTTGAAATTCATGTTAATTTTCAACAGGCACATTTCCACACAAATATCTCAGGAGTATCGTAAACAACAATAGCTGAAACTACAAAGGATAAACAACTTAGTTGTTGTTTTTTTACACAAAAATGTTTATTTCCTTCAAATATAATGCAATATATCAAATTGATGCTCGATGTGACATCTTTTTCGTTAGATAGTAAGTTTGTTTGTTATGGATTTCGCGCAAAGCTACACGAGGGCTATCTG
>NW_013666874.1:9084-17064 GCF_000517525.1 Limulus polyphemus | reverse complement strand
ATGTTCTCTTTGCCGGGACAAAGACATTTCAAGGTTATCAACATAAGATTTTCTCCTTTTCTCTCGTTTTGTTTTCTTGAAAGGCATATTTCAAAAATCACACTGTTTCAAGTACAACCTTAAATGTCAATTGGTTACACTTACTTTGAAAGTAATGCAAAGGTATATTATACAAATTATCGTTCTTGTTTTCAGTTCAGAGCACTCGAGAGAAGCTGTGTCAGACTTCGGCAGTTGTAGAGTTCGTCTTAGGCACCGACTACTATAATAGAATTTCTTTGTCTCAAACAGAATCCTCGAGTCAGGTGTGTAGAACTGAAAACATTTCTTTCAAAGTTAGATCATAGTTAGAACCTAAATCTAGAGAATCTACGTAGTCCATGTTTTCTTATCTAGCTGATAGAGCTGCAGACTGATCACGTAGCGCGTGCGCATAAGCAATCATGCACCCGCACGTGATATGATTGCCGGCTGTTACTTGGCAACTCACAGAGCATGCTCGTAATTATAGAATATGGCTACTAGTGTATTGGGTAGTGTTTGCAATGTTGCAAAATGGTTATTGTTATTACTTGTCATTACCAAGATTATAAGTAAAACTAAAAAAAACGCTTTCAGCCAAGCTAGCGTAATTTAATCATGTGCATTTAGATTTGTATAAGGTGAAAGCAGAAGATTTTGGGAATTTTTGTTTTTACTCTACCGACTTTCTCAAGTGTTTTGATGGCTTGTTACTCTGCAGTTGGTTTGTTTACTACTCAACAGTCTGTGTAAAGTGCTTATGAAGTTTTGTTTACATGCTGTTTGCAGTGTGTTTGAGATTTTAATTTGTATTGCACATATTGCACAACTGGTACATTCCTACTATAAGTACTACTGTACGTATGATAATAAGAACAACATGAAGTTTTTAGCATACATAATATGTTGTCTGTTTGAGAATCTTACGTTTCATTTTTGACTCAAGTTCCTCAAGAAATTTCTGGTGTCTCCGGGTGTTTTCAAAAAAGAAACTTTTCCTCACTTAACAGTAGTAGAATCGCCAACTATATTTAATCACATTCCCCTGACATAATTTTAATCACAATCCCCTGACATAATATAGTGAGCAGTCTTTCCACAGAGTTGATACTGATGGTATCAATCTGCATACAACACGAACACAAAACTGAACAGAAACAGACCAATCAGTACTTGTTAGCTTCATCTTTGAAATTTTCATGCGTGGAAGCATTGAGGATATTTCGGACAATACCACTAGTTTTGGAGGTGCTGTTTTCGTTACCGTATTTCCATGCTAAAGTTCTTACTTTCCAACATGTCTGTTTCAAGAAATCGATGCAACATTTACAAGTACGTATAAGAAGAAACAATATATTGCTGAAGAGTAGGCTTACGCACAAGATAAAATGATATATTGAAACAGACAATATTTAATATATAACACGCAGGCAATAAAGATGTGTGTTTTTAACATTCTTATCATTTAAATTTTACATGTAAAAAGTACAAAATATGTCTCATTATTTATTGATGAACCAATAATATATCATACAACCACGTTGGATGCACCAGGATTAAAGTCAATATTTTTGCTCTCTAAAAGTCGATGAAGGTTTGATGAACAACAAATAAATCTAAAAATAGGCCGGGCGTGGTGTAGTGGTTAACGTTTCGGGCTGAAAAATCTAAGGTTCGAGACGTCGTCCTCTGAAAATTCAAGGAAGAGCAAGTCCTGTTTTAGGCCTTGTTTGATGCATTTTAATTAATATTTCAAATTGAATAAATAAAAAACATCGCATTTTAGATCGATCCCTTTGCTGTCCTTAAATTTGCATCTCTTTTCACTATCTCCTGATAGATCCAATATAATCCTGTTTGCAGTAAATTGGCACACCACGTTTGATGTTTTCAATGTGGGGATTCTGTCTTTGAAGTTAAAAAACAAAATCACGGCTAAAACTATATCTTATCTGAATGTGTGAATACACATTTAAGAGCTTCATAGATTGGTGGTTTTGCGAAGGTTCAATTGTTCCTATTGTCACTAAATATTTTATGAGGAAAAGATATAGAAGCATTCTTAGATAGGAATTTCTTCACAAACGATTTATGGAAATATTCAGTTCCTTGAGACTTTTTATGCATAATGCATTAAAACCTTGATTATGGTTTCCTTGAATAAAGCTTTATCACAAACTTTAAATTCAAAGTTATCACCACAGTTATGAGATTTTTTTGAATATCACTCTAGGTGGCGTATATTAATTCCAGTGAATCGGCGACGTCTAGCGGCATTATTCTTTCACTCAATTTCTACAACTAAATTGTAAATTTTAATAAATTGAATATTTATCAACAAACAAAACTAAATTTAAAGCATAATACTGAATGAATAAATAATTCAAAAACCTTAACCGAGTAATTGAACTCTAATTTAACTGCCATATAGTTTTTTGCAGAAATCTTCTTAAGAATGACAAGACCTATAACTATTATGATTTTATAATATGGTTTTAAATTCATAATTTATTAAATATTTCTAAAGAATTAGGCTATTGTTATTACTATCATAAGAAGTATAACTGCTAGTTCCTGCGGCCTTTTCTGACAGTTCTACAACAATGTACTCATACTTGACATTCAATAATGTTCACCCTACATGAAAAAATGAATTTTATTGAAATTTTAGTTTAGAAATGAGCTATCATCACAGCATTACATCACAGGGTAGATTTTATTGAAGGATTTCTTTGTAGACGCAGTTATCAATGAAAGTGTCTTGTTTTTTCTGTTGTAACACTCACGAGATTTTCGCTAAAGAAAAACAAATAATATTTTCTAAGTTTGTTTTTTGATTGTTTTATATTTCAAACTTACTCCTTTTTTTATAATTTTTATTGGTTAAATCTGAAACGTATCGTTTTTGTCTGTAATTTTTATTGGTTAAATCTGAAACATCATTTTTGTGGAAAATTTCAATTGTTTTATTTATTGCTCAGCTATAAAAGTACTACCTAGTTATAAAAATATTACCAGTTATGATTGGTGATGATCGGTGTGGTAGTTTCCGAGATCCGAGTTTTGGACGTATACATCACAAGCTGCATTATAATAAGATGCTACTTCAGTTTAAGAAGCAAAAGAAAACAACAACAACAACTTAAGCTGTATTATCAACAGAAATGACCAGTTACTACTTCATGACGATATGATCTTATTCAACGTACTACATATTCAACCAGTAACTAGAATTTTCTATCTGATCAACACCTTAGAGAGACGCACTAGGTTAGAGACTCACTACTATAACACGTCTAGGGCTGAAAGTATTTAGTGGTATCGAACCCCTGATCCTTCGACTTGCAGTACGATATTTTAATAACTCTCCACCTATACCCAGCAGTGTTGTTCATCGTACCAAGATTTGAAAATTTAATGTGTCCTTTTAAAACTCCTACTCTTTTGCCCCAGATCAACTTAATATAAAAATGCGTTTGAGTAAATATTTTTTATTGATTCCCATATCCAAATAGTTTCAGATATTAATGAGTTTCTTCTTATATATTAATCACATATATGAAGTAGCATTTCGTACTATGGATTAGCACAAGAAACACACGAATAGCAAGAATCTTCCTAATAAAGGCTCATTGGGGCAACGAAACGTAATTAATAAAGAATTCCTACATTCAGTACCTTCAACCTAGAGTCTTGGAGCACAACTTGTAATGCTAATCAAATGCTACCAACAGAGCACATGTACTTTTAAATCTGATTGTCAGTACAATCTGAGGTATATATCTATAAAAAAAACTTTAATTTACTTTAGGCAACAAATGTAGAATAATTAAGGCCGATGGGAATTCCTAATTTCACTTTTAGGTGAATATAAATGTCACTCACGTCGAAAGTATTTGTTAATTTTCTTATGTAGCATGAGTTATAATACAGGGCGTAATATTGACTTTACATCTGCGTTAGATTAAAAAAAAACAACTAAAATTTACGCCTAGAACCACTGACGCATTTTTAGTCCTCTAACTCCAAACGATTTTAGCACAATAAATTGTATTACTCAATATTAATATTTCATTTTTATTTTGTTATCCACTTTGTAATAAAAAACAAACAAACAGAAATAAGTAAGTTTTGGTTGTTATTTTTTTTTTATAAAATCATATTTTTCATATATAATTTTTTTGTTTATTCTAGAACGTTATCAAGCTTGTTTAGCGACCTTTTAGTGTGAGTTGATAAACAAATATCAAGTAAAATGAGTTTAAAATAAAGAAAGAACTACAGTAATATGGCTAATTGCACTACATAGGCTCTTTGTTTGTTGATAATAAGCACAAAGCCCCACGATGGACTATCTATGCTATGCCCAGATTTCTAGCGTTATAAACCCTTAGACTTACCATTGAGCCACGGGAGGGCCTTTACAAAGTTTCAAGCATTATTCAGTTATGTGTGAAATATGTAACATAGCTAATTATACCGTGTAGTGTAAAACAGGTTAGTTTTGTTAGCAATCATACACACTATTGCTCAAGATAATAAAAACAACAACAACAAAAACTTGATGGTGTTCTTGAACTTTCGAAATGTATACCTAACTTTGACAGAAGAAGTATCATTTACTTAATACTCTATAGTTTTGTACGGTTAAAAAAAAACAAATAATGGCAGTATCAGCGCTTTAGAAAAATTCAAACAAAAGACAAAAATCTACGCATTTTCTTATTCCTGAAGCAAGTAATATTAACTAACACGTCGCTGCGTTAATTAGGTTTTCTCTGCGCTTTGCATATAAAAATCGCTTAGTTTTAAGGTCCTCATCACTTTAATAAATAAAAAAAAAATCTAAACATTCTTCATAAAACTTAATACTTGTTACCAAAATTTAAAAATAAGCTATTTCAGCTAGCTATGTGTTTTCTCACATAGTTCTACGGAATCTTAGGCGTTACTGACGTTATTTCAACGTAGCTGTAGGCTTACAGTAAATTTAATATTGGGCCTCATTAAAATTTAATACACATGAGTTACAGTTATAAAACGTGGTTTCTTTCAACCGTCGGCGGCAACCTTTGTTGTATTTTTGTATTTCAAGACCACTTCTAGCCATATCATGGCTGGATATAGGACAGAATATATTATATTATTATCAATTCTCGTTGTTAAGAAGAAACAAAATCCACTGGTTGTCGTTTTACATGTCTTAAAATATTCAAATACCAAACCCTGCCTTAGTTTTTCTTAGCTAAGCCTATAAACATTGAGAGATATTATTTAAAATATATTAAAAAACAAGTGATTTTATACAAGGTACAGCTTTTATTTTAAGGAATAAGTTTTTTAAAGAGGTGCGACGATTTCAATTCAAAAACCTTCTTTATTATTAAAACCTGTATATTTGAGAATACTTATAATCAAAATATTGTTTTGTTCAAATAAGCAATCTACAATAGTCACGGCCCGGCATGGCCAGGTGGTTAGGGCGCTCGACTCGCCATCTCAGGGTTCGAATCCCCGTCTCGCCAAACATGCTCGCTCTTTCAACCGTGGGGACGTTATAATGTGACGGTCAATCCCACTATTCGTTGGTAAAAGAGTAGCCCAAGAGTTGGCGGTGGGTGGTGATGACTAGCTGCCTTCCCTGTAGTCTTACACTGCTAAATTGGGGGTGGCTAGCACAGATAGCCCTCGTGTAATACTTTCAAAAACAAACAAACAAACATTAGTCACAAAAATCAATAACATCTTAACAAGTTGATAACAAAGATATTATAAAAATAGTTACGTAATAGGACTTATCACTGACGAGAAGCTGTACAAAAAAAGTACAGATTGGAACAAAAAACTGCTTTATGGCAAAAATATGGAAATATTTTAGAAATAAGACTGTAAAATGATTAGTATTTAATACAGGTACATAACCTTCTGTAAACGGCTGTCACGCTGTTATGTCATTTCTTTATATCATCAAGTTTTTTAAATGTCCACCATTGACATCCTGTAGTTATTGTTTAATTATTTATCTATTACTACCAAGTTCTTTTTCTTAAAGTGACACACTTGCTCAGGATCCCCCTCGGGTGGGGGTACTAGCATTGTTTTGAAATATCTTATTCATTTATGAAGTTCATCTCAATAAAAAAAAAGAGAGATCTAACAAGAAAAAAGGCTTAGCTTTCTTGTAGTGCGATTAGTTGTTGAGTCCAATGATAAATAATGACGAAATTTCAGTTTAAATTGAGTGCTTCCTTATGTTTGTAAGGCACTTAAATATACTGTAGCTAATGATTAGGAACTAATTAACTAGAAATATAAGGTAAACATTTAAAACTGAACAACTGAACCATTTGAAAACAACGATGTTAAACTTCAAAATCTGGTTCGTGGGAACTGAAGAGTGAGAGTTTTATAAGAAGGATGATGCATAGAAAATACCAGTTATAAGCTTCTCTAACTTATTATTGAACAGGATAACATTTAGCTCGGCCACTTCAAACTATATTTCCTTTTCAAACGTCAAGCTTCCCATTAGAATGATGCAACATTTGGATAACTGCCACTTGTAACAACAGTTCGATAGTTGCTTTCATTGTTAGTAACAAGTGAGTGTTGAAATGTAGGGAAGAGCTAGCTAGCTATTTGTCATTCACTGTCATGATAAAACTTACTATACGTATCCAAGATAATTGCCTTATCTAAAGTTGCCATCTAGATTTAAACTGTTATTCAGGTTCGTGTGCTTATGTTTCTTTCTCATGAGCAACGTTGTGAAAACCGAATGACACATTTAATACCGATATTCATTGCTACTGAAACTTTGTTTCAAAATTCGACTTTTCTTGTTTGAAGCTCAGGTGTATGCCACATAATACTCTATCCAAATTTTGAAGAGAAGTTTTAAAAATACTTAGAAACTCAAGAACTTAAAGAACATATTGTGGTGTGTGATTTTAATAAATTAACGAAAAACTATCTATGCAAATATGTAAAGCATATAACAAAAACTGATTTCTATTTCGGCTATGCAACCCGAGTAAAAAAAAATGTGCCTGAGAATAAGATACTTTTAAGTTGGATTACCCAATGTTCTAAGTTGTTTAATTTTAATATTATACTTTAGTTGATCACTTAATGTCTGCCAGCTAATTATTATGTTGGTTAACTGATATTTTTGAAGTGCGTGAGTATTAAATATTAACTTCTGATCAAAATAAGCTATCTACTGTTCAATCTGTTTTACTTACAATAATTAGAATGCATTATTAGATCAGCTAAATACGATATTAACTTTTAACGTTTTCGGCTATAAATTTAATAATAACTCACGATATCCATATACAAAGCAAACGAAGCAGAGTAAGAATTATATAAATTATATAGATAAAACTAAAATTAGTATAATGTAGAATAATCATTATACTAAAATTACCAACATGTAATAAAATCAGAAATAATAGAAACTGATAAATAAAAGTTAGAAGTATCACACATTGGTAAACGTTATACTTAGCTCAGGCAGCTTAGTAAATTTAGCTTAATAATCTTTATAACTAGCTGAGGGTCGCGGGTTCGAATCCTTGTCCCACCAAACATGCTCACCCTTTTAGCCGAGGGGGCGTTATAATGTGCAGTCAATCCCACTATTCGTTGGTAAAAGAGTAGCCCAAGAGTTGGCGGTGGGTGGTGCCGACTAGCTGCCTACCCTCTAGTCTTACACTGCTAAATTAGGAACGGCTAGCGCAGATAGCCCTCGTGTAGCTTTGCGCGAAACCAATAACAAACAAAGAAACCTTTCTAGCAAAGGAGTGTAGCTTTGCGCGAAACTCAAAAACAAACAAGACTAGAGGGAAGGCAACCATCGCCAACTCTTGGGCTACTCTTTTACCAACGAATAGTGGGATTGACTGCACATTATAACGCCCCCTCGGCTAAAAGGGTGAGCATGTTTGGTGGGACAAG
>NW_013666874.1:2244-8293 GCF_000517525.1 Limulus polyphemus | reverse complement strand
GGGTATATTTCGCCTTAAAACATTACGAGAAATATAGTCTTTTTACGACTGTTAGGTTGATAAAAACACACCTTTCAAGGAAAGGATAGCATTGTCATTGAAATCATAGAAATCCAACAAACCACCAGAGTATGTGAATGATGGAGGGAGGTTGATAAAAAACACACCTTTCAAGGAAAGGATAGCATTGCCATAGAAATCATAGAAATCCAACAAACCACCAGGGTATGTGAATGATGGTGGGAGGTTGATAAAAAACACACCTTTCAAGGAAAGGATAGCATTGTCATTGAAATCATAGAAATCCAACAGACCACCAGGGTATGTGAATGATGGAGGGAGGTTGATAAAAAACACACTTTTCAAGGAAAGGATAGCATTGCCATTGCTTTTTCTCTAACAAATGCAAGAATTAAAAATCTACGAATATAGAATACATACCGTAGTAGTTTGAAATAATGGTTTGGCGTATCATACATATATTTAAGAAAAGTATCAATTATCAATTTCTCAAACTTCTACAAATTGAACCAACATCTTCACAAGATCATCCACCATTTTTACCATCCTCTTCTGTATTGTTGAAACTTCTTCCTCCCTGTTATGTTGGTTTTAACACTCTTAATTGGCATGTTCTTACATCTAATCTAATGCGCTTGCGCAGCAAATGGTGTTTCCGTTGTCCCATACTATAAAGGAAAGTTGATAATGCCATATTTGCTATCACTGCATATCTTATTTATCAAACTATTTATATAGTAAGGGTAGAAGATTGTTAAATATTGTTGATTTTTCTACAAACACTACAATGTAGTTCCTTCTAACATTTGATTTGAACTGTTAATTTCTGCGCCTCCCATGGTCAATGTTTAAGAAAATATATCTTGAAGGAAGTTCAAGAACCATTAATGGTATAATTTTCTGCGGTATGATGGGTCAAAAAATATCACACTTATACTATTAGTGCTTTTAGAAGAGTGCTTAGTTACCAGACTTTTAGATTAGGTATAGATGATTAGAAATACAATCAATTAGAAGTTGTGCAGTTCTGGTATATTGAGAAACACTTACTGTGCAGCTGGAGATTTCCAATTCTCGAGAGGATTCTTCTTCTATCCTATGCCACTTCAAGTGTCAGAACTTCCTTTTGTAAGGATACAAATCATATCAATTACGACGTTACCTTGAACGTGATACTCTAATAAAATCTTGAAAGTATTCCACTCTCAGTAAATGTGCCCCTTATGCCTATACAGTCGTAAACGTTAATTCAAGCTTCATTTTCGCCCACTGTTACAGGGTCCTTTACGTTTTTGCACATAAAACATTTATTAAAAATAAAAACAGACGATACCCTGGTGGTTTGTTGGATTTCTATGATCTCAATGACAATGCTATCCTTTCCTTGAAAGGTGTGTTTTATATCAACCTCCCTCCATCATTCACATACCCTGGTGGTTTGTTGTATTTCTATGATTTCAATGACATTGCTTTTGTAGCTATATTTTTTGTAATGCGATCTTTAGATCCTGACTTTGGATCACTCTTTATCTATCAGCAAAGACGTCATCTCTGTAGTGTTTTGTCTCGTCAATATAATCCAGCCAGAACAGCATTGATATTTTAATAGCTTATTCTCTTATCGTTGAATAATAATTTTCAGTTTACTTTATATACCTTAACTCAGTTAGTTTATATACCTTAACTCTTTCACTGATAAATAACTCTCCTTATTTCATATTTGTTTTTAGATGCACACTAAAAAACAATAAGACATGAGTTTTAATATTTCAATGCTTATCCGAAATTTGAAACTGGTAAACTTTAACTGGGAAACTTGAAGGGGAATTCCTTTCTTGGGGATATAAAATTTCACATTCACATAACAGTACGCTAGAGGGGGATATATAAACCTATGATAATTACAGAGTTTACTTTTTGTGCTTCATAATGTAAAGTATATATTAAAGATCTGTTTCTTTACGCATTTGGTTCTGTCTCTCTGATTCGTTCTTACCACCTACATCTTTCAGCTTTGAATACTCCCACGTATCTTAAGAGTACCGTACATCTTTACAATCATTCAGGAGGCCTTCTTGATGAACATCCTACGGCTCTACAGCATGAAATGGCCTGGTTCTTAAGCTGCAAGTCGCGAGTTCGAATCCCGTCATCAAACATGTTTGCTTTTTTAGCCGTGAGAGCGTTATGATTTTACAAATCCATTTTTTCTTTAGTAAACGCTTAGTCTAAGAGTTGGCGGTGGGTGGTGTTGACTAGATGCGTTTTCTATAGTCTGTCACTTCTAAATTAAGGACGGCTATTGGGGATGGCCAAAACAAACAAACACAATTTTTATTTCATCTCATAATATATTTATTATTGTTGTGTATGCTTTAGTACTATTATTCACAAAAGCTTCTCATTATTAGCGTTTTATTCCAAATTTTCTTTCACACTATACTTTTCACAACACACACACACACACACATATATATATATACGCACTAAACATGATAGTAAAGGTATGTAACATTACGCAAGTTTTAATGTGTGATGAGGCTTAACTCCGTGCCTTTCATAAACTAAACCTAATTTACACTGTAGCAACGTATAAAATAACCATATTCATACTCCAGTGACTGAAGTGAAAGTTTAAATAAACTGACATAACGAAATATCACAATATTATAAGTAATATGTAAGTTGTTGTGATTGATGACAAGTAAATAAAAACCACACCGGACCGGGAATAAACGTTAAATTCAAGTTATAGCAATGTAGTAAGTTAACGTTTTAGATTTTAGGAAGTAGATTCGCTTTCACAGTCTTATTCTTATGGAGAAAGAAACTAACACATTTCAGCAACAAACTTCCACCAAGAAAATGAGATCAGATAAGTTGTATTCTGTCATCATACATGGTAGCTTCAAACCAAAAGTGCTTAGTGGTCTTTCTTGTTCGATCATATCTTAGCTGTCTTCTAAAAGATGTCAAACTGTAGAATTCTTGTACTCACGCTGTCAGAGGTTTTAGAATATATATAACAAAAACGTATGTACTTACGCCATAGTATATGCATTAAAAGTTATATGGAGAAAACGAGCAGGTATATTATTATAGAAAGAAAAATGTACGTTCTTTCGGTCTTATAAAGAACTTTTATAAAGAATGTTCATATATTGCACGAAGCCGAACGTACCCCAAAACTCAAGGAAAACTAACTTTTATAAAGAACGTTCATATATTGCACGAAGCCGAACGTAACACAAAAATCAAGGAAAACTAACTTTTATGAAGAACGTTCATATATTGCACGAAGCTGAACGTAACACAAAACTCAATGAAAATAAACTTTTTATAATAAAACATTTTTTAAATACCTCCAAAAGGGCTTAGACAATATCAATATGTAGAGTATTTAGTACTGTTTTACCTGTCTGATAGAAGTATAAAATAATATTATTGTTATTAAATCTAGAAACTAAGAATATTAAACTTTCAGAAGGTTCAATATTTCTACTATACAATACAACCAGTTATGGTAGTCACAGCCTCATTACTCAGCACCGTACTATAAAACGTATAAAGGTAAGCATATAATACATGTCTGTAGATTGGATTAAAGCACAGATGAGAATCGTTGGATTTTTATAGCATTTCGTGCATTGTATTAGTATATTAGACAATAGACAAAATAATAAAACTAATTTCGAATGCTCGACATTATATGGTTTACCTACTTATCTGTTTCTAGATTGATTTATAGCTTACTGAAAAACGCAAGATAATTTCAGAGTTAGCCAAGAAAGACTTTGGTGGTGAAATAAAACGCACCTCAGGCATGTGTTAGACACCTTAACATCAGGATGTTGAGTGTTTTATAAGTTGTAAAAGAACATGAATAAAACTATTTTTTTATCCTTAAGATTATTATGTGGATCCTAAAGATGATTATATGGATTCTAACAATGATTAGATGTATTCTAACAATGTTTGTTTGTAATTAAGCACAAAGCTACACAATGGGCTATCTGTGCTCTGCCCACCACGGGTATCGAAACCCGGATTCTAGCGTTGTAAGTCCGCAGACATACCGCTGTGCCACTGGGGGGCTTCTAACAATGATTAAATGGATTCTAAAAAATGATTAGATGGATTTTAAAAACAGTTAGAATCCACGTAATCATTATTAGGATTCGTGTAATTGTTGTTAGGATTCATATAATCATTGTTAGAATCCATATAATCACAGTTAGAATCCACGTAATCATTATTAGGATTCGTGTAATTGTTGTTAGGATTCATATAATCATTGTTAGAATCCATATAATCACAGTTAGAATCCACGTAATCATTATTAGGATTCGTGTAATTGTTGTTAGGATTCATATAATCATTGTTAGAATCCATATAATCACAGTTAGAATCCACGTAATCATTATTAGGATTCGTGTAATTGTTGTTAGGATTCATATAATCATTGTTAGAATCCATATAATCATGATTATATGGATACTAACAATGACTACATGGAACTTAATCGTCATGATCGTCATGAAAGTTTCATGTCAGATTTCAACTTCTCGATGTAAGCTCCAATTTCGAATCATAAGATAATTGTAAAGATAAGAAGACATTCTATAGACAATAATATCCTTTTGTTTGCTTAAAATAAACGTACATATTCTGTCTTCAAGAAGAAGAAGATAGTTTGGGCTAAAATTGGAATAACTGAGAGAAAATATGAATCAAGTGTGTAAATATATCCATTCGTTTAATATGTGTTATTTAGACCTGCTTTGTTTAACAATGATTGTGTTATTTAGACTGCTTTATTTAACAGTGACTGTGTTACTTAGACCTGCTTTGTTTAACAATAACTGTGTTATTTAGACCTGCTTTATTTAACAATGACTGTGTTATTTAGACCTGTTTTGTTTAACAATGATTGTGTTATTTAGACCTGCTTTGTTTAACAATGACTGTGTTATTTAAACCTGATTCATTTAACGATGACTGTGTTATTTAGACCTGCTTTGTTTAACAATGACTGTATTACTTAGACCTGCTTTGTTTAACAACGACTGTATTATTTAGACCTGCTTTATTTAACAACGACTGTATTACTTAGACCTACTTCATTCTACTTCATTTAACGGCGACTGTATTATTTAGACCTGCTTCATTTAACAACGAGTGTATTATTTAGACCTGCTTCATTTAACAACGACTGTATTATTTAGACCTACTTCATTTAACAACGACTGTATTATTTAGACCTAATTCATTTAACAACGACTGTATTATTTAGACCTGCTTCATTTAACAATGACTATATTATTTAGACCTGCTTTATTTAACAACGACTGTATTACTTAGACCTACTTCATTTAACAACGACTGTATTATTTAGACCTGCTTTATTTAACAACGACTGTATTATTTAGACCTACTTCATTTAACAATGACTCCGTAAGTAACTGTAGGTCACATGTAATAGGATTCACTTTAGTATTTCCAGTCATAACACATGGTTAGGAATCAGCCGCATGTAAACTTGTTCTAATATATTATTGGTTGAATAGTGTTTCATCAAGAGCTTTATTCTAAAACATGATAATATTTTCTTAAATAGAACATGAAAACATAAATGTAGAATATAATCATATCTATCTTTTCAGAAATAAAGAAATATTTACTTTGCATTGTCAAAATTATAAAATAATAACTTATGTACTTATTAAAACAGATATATTTTTTTTTACTTCAACGATCAGAAAAACGATAATCAGTTCAAATGACCGTAGCATGGTTGTACTTAACAGAAGCTATTTTGGTGTTTGTTTTGATGACTTTGGTTTCAAAATATGCAACAAGTAATTTAAATATCCTTACACAGCCTAGGAAATAAACAAAGCACGTAGTTGAAAGTTCACCACAATATCTATTATATAATGTTATAAACTTTGAAGTATCAATATTCTCACAGTACAAATGATCTGTTCAATTTGAGCATACGATAAAAAATCAATGGAACATTAAATTA
>NW_013666874.1:0-1354 GCF_000517525.1 Limulus polyphemus | reverse complement strand
TAATTGAACTGCAGAAAGAATAAACCCGTTTTATTAAGTAAGGACTTGTGTCGCTAAAGTTTCGTCGGAAGGAAGTTACGGAAAATCAATTAACAAACGGAGACGTAACAAAACCTTTGACTCTAGAGGTCTAGCCTTTTCGATTGATGTATTTGACCACGCCTAAGGTCTCATAGATTAATTTACTCTAATCCTGCCTAAAATAATTTCAATTTAAGTATAAGCTGGTAGAGAATCCTGATGAGTAATAAAATTCAATCGAGTTTTCGCACGCCCATGCTTGGAATTGCTGGCGCACAATATATAGCTAATAATAAGAAAAAAAAACAAGGTCTCATAGATTAATTTACTCTAATGTTGTCTAAAATTATTTCAAATGCCGTGGTTATTGATAAAATTTTGTACACATCACAATCTAGAAAATGAAAGAAATATTAAATCATACGTTTACATTTTTTTGAAGATCAAACCTATATTGTTAGTTTTCACCATGATAATAATAAAACCAGGGGATATTACAACTGTACTGAAAGGGATACGAGAACCATAAAGAAACAGATTGTCGTGTACATACAAGAATAGAGGGCGTCTAGAACGCACTCGCCTTTTCAAGAACCTTCTAGATACTCATCACGTGTTACCAGGGTCACGTGACTTCCGCTGTCGTAACAGTTCTTCCTATTTTTTTCTGTGCTCCATAGATACGGAAACTTTATAGTTACTCAACAAAAATCACTCAAATCTGAACAAAATATTTAGCTGTCGCATTTTTAGGCTAGTAGGTTCAAATTATACATCTTAAAGAAAATTCATGTTATAAAAAAGAAGTAAAGTCTACAAGATACTACAACAAATTAGTAATGATCCAGCTATACATACACTGTTAGCCAAGGTAGACGTGCAACTATAGATGATATGATATATATCTTAAGAAACAATTCTCTAAAGTTGAGATTTCTGAATGGAATTGATCAACGGAAAGTCGTACGTTTAGAATATCATTATCCATGAATTATAAAATTTACAAACCTATGATACTTGTGTTAAGAAAACGTTATATTTGTGTAATACTTAATTAAAATAAATGAGTTATTATTGAGTTGAAAAACTAGAGGGTAAAATCAAAAGGTTTTAGTACTTAAGAAAGGGGTTTATAAATAATGACATGATATAAATACAAGTTCAAACACAGACTATAGAAAGTTATTTTTGTTCGGAAATATTGTATTGTTAGTGTGATTCACACGATAAATATACAGTTTGAATAATTTCTCTACACGAAAAACAGTTTTTTACAAAACTAACTGGATTGTAAGTAAAACTATGATATGTATATGAACAATGAATTAGACTA
>NW_013666873.1:298413-312908 GCF_000517525.1 Limulus polyphemus | reverse complement strand
ATGTATTGTTAAACACATACAGTCTATCAGTAGAATAGTAAATTTCTCAACAAAGTGAGCATTACCGTGAAAGCACTGAGCCTATGTATTGTTAAACACATACAGTCTATCAGTAGAATAGTAAATTTCTCAACAAAGTGAGCATTACCGTGAAAGCACTGACCTATGTATTGTTGAACACACTCTATCAGCAGAATTATATATAGATCAACAAAGTGAGCACTACTGTGAAAGCACTAAACCTATGTATTATTAAACACACACATAGCCATTCAATAATTTCTTTTTGTACACACATATTAAAGTTGGGCTGGGTAAAAGCTTGTCAGTATCTCGATAAAATCACTTTGAGGATTTTTACTTTTCTGAGTTCAATTGTATTGTAATATATGAAACCATTAGGTCACCGTTGTTTACATGTAAGTATTACTTCTTTGTGTCACAACGCTAAAATATCAACTTTCTGCGTCAATAAACGTATTCAAAGGATCATGGATTGACATACCAGACTTTTCGTGACTATACTTTGTAATGTATTGACATACCAGACTTTCTGTGATTATACTTTGTAATGGATTGGCATACCATACTTTCTGTTATTATACTTTGTAATGGATTGACATACCATACCTTCTGTGATTATACCTTGTAATGGATTGATATACCAGACTTTCTGTGACTATACTTTGTAATGGATTGACATACCAGACTTTTTGTGATTATACTTTGTAATGGATTGACATACCATACTTTCTGTGATTATACTTTGTAATGGATTGACATACCATACTTTCTGTGATTATACTTTGTAATGGATTGGCATACCATACTTTTCTGTGATTATACTTTGTAATGGATTGACATACCATACCTTCTGTGATTATACCTTGTAATGGATTGATATACCAGACTTTCTGTGATTATACTTTGTAATGGATTGACATACCATACTTTCTGTGATTATACTTTGTAATGGATTGACATACCAGACTTTCCGTGACTATATTTTGTAATGGATTGATATACCAGACTTTCTGTGACTATACTTTGTAATGGATTGACATACCAGACTTTGTGTGATTATACTTTGTAATAGATTGACATACCATACTTTCTGTTACAATATTTTGTAATGGACTGACATACCAGACTTTCTGTGATTATACTTTGTAAATGTGGAATCTCGTTATTAATCAGTTAGATGAGTATTTGGTATTCTTTGATATCGAAAAAAATATTGAGTTAATTTAATTTCCCTTTACTAAAATACTTGTTATTTTAAACACTATTAAATTATTTTTCTTCGAATCGACCAATTGAGATAAGAAATAATATAACTGGAAACAATATCGTAACCATAATCTGTAAATATTTTGTTACTATTCAATCATGATAAACAGTATAAAAAAATTCACATAATATAATACGTCATAAGAGAAAAGTTCGAAAGCGACCCAAAAGCCTCTGCAATTTTTAAGAGTGTTTTGTTCTTCATGTGATAGCATAAGCTTCTCTTTGAAACCTCTGGAGCTTTTGGGCCCTTTAGGGATTTTCTAATAACCTCGTAGTGACAAAGCGACCCAAAAGCGTAGGTAATGTTGAATAGTTGTATCTTCTTCACCAGTAACTCCTGATAAAGAAGATTTTTATTCAAAACCTTTGGAGCTTTTTGGCCCTTTAGGGACTCGTAGTGACTCACGGTGCTATCTTACTTCAAAATGACTCTTCTTAAGAGTTTGACTGTTGATACCTACAATCGTAACTTAGAAGGAGAAACTGGTGAGCGTACCATCTCGGCAACCCTAACTTTCTGTTCTACGTCTGATCGATAGCTGCTCATCTCTGATTCGATCTTAGCTCTGTATTGGTGGAGTTCACGATTATTCAGTGTCTCTTCCAGTTCCGGTTGAAACTTGTCTTCTAGCTGAAGACCAACTTCAGTCGAAGCTTCCATCTCATAGAATGCTGATCCTTAAAGAACTAATTAGCGTTAAACACTATTCAACTTTTGGCTTTAAATGGACTACTTCTGCCTGCCTGTTTCTAGTTCGGGAAAATGTTTTGGCTTTTATACTAAGGCCTTCTTTAGATTGAAGTAGGCCTCAGTATAAAAGCCGTAGTGTTGTCCCACTATATAAACAGCCAGGGGCAGCCCATTAAAACCAAAACTCTACATGTCTATACTGCTTAAAATACTCTTAAAATAACATTCACCTTTATAGATTCATTTTTTGCAACTTCTATATTTGTAGAAATTAAAAATAATTTATATAATTTCAATATTACAAAGTAATATAAATATATGTACCTATATCTATTCTAGCAAAGGGCACATTGATAATAAGGTATTTCATAAATCTGTTTATAACACAGAGAAGTATGATGTTAGCAGATTTCTTTGTTATATGGTAGTTTGAGTTGATAAAAAGTGCCTTACTGGGACTTGCTAGAGATTAGCCCTTTAGGATGGCGTGCGAGTGGTTGGTCTTAAGTGCAAATCCTGCTAGAACTGCAATTACCACACTTATTGCAAAAATATAAACACAGATTCATTTCAGTGATATATAAGATAAAGTAAATGCGCTATTTCGTAAGTTATATTCTAAAATCTAACCTAAATGTTTCGTTTATGCTACAATATCTTGGTTTGTTTGTAATTAAGCACAGAGCTACACAATGGGCTATCTGTGCTCTGCCCACCACGGGTATCGAAACCCGGATTCTAGCGTTGTAAGTCCGCACACATACCGCTGTGCCACTGGGGGGCAATATCTTGGTTTTCAACGCTTTTTTTTGAATGGTGAAGGTTCAGCTTTAAAATATCATATAATCTTATGTAAAAATTTGCTTGTTTCCTTTTACAATAATAACCTATTGAATGGTTCTTAGCACCTCTGATTCATGTCTTTAATGCTGTCATTACATTTAAATTGAGTATTATGTGGTCACAATTTATCATCGCAAAAAACGACCACAAGTGTGAGTTGGGACAAATTTTGGGACATTTTTGTTAAATAATAATAAACTAAGTTTATTTGAAATATAAGCGTAACAAAGACTAAATTTCCGAGAAGTTTTGTTACGTTTTTACAATAACGTTAGCATTTGAACTAGGTGAGCGTAGCAAATTTATGTGACAGATGAAAATAATTCGTGGTCGGTCTTTAGTATTAGTCTGGAGTATGTTCACATAAGTTTGGTAACAATACTATTATTTGTTTGTTTTGAATTTTGCGCAAAGCTACACGAGGGCTATCTGCGATAGCCGTCCCTAATTTAGCAGTGTAAGACTAGAGAGAAGGCAGCTAGTCATCACCACCCACCGCCAACTCTTGGGCTACTCTTTTACCAACGAATAGTGGGATTGACCGTTACATTATAACGTCCCCACAGCTGAAAGAGCGAGCATGTTTGGTGTGACAGGGATTCGAATCAGCGACCCTCAGATTGCGAGTCGAGCGCCATAACCACCTGGCCATGCCGGGCCGATTAGTTTAAACAAGTTATTGAAAACACAGAGTAGCCTTACGATATATATATGACCACACCAACAATGAAAGAAATTCAATCACTAAATTGATATAGTTTTAGTGGACGCTTTTATTGAGGAATTCAATGCTGTACCTGTAGGAGGCGACATCTGGTGACCGAGGGAAAGTCTTGGTCTCTTTTCACGGTGAACTGCCCTAGGACACCCAGACAAGCTTCGGTGGGTAAGAAAGGTACCCGTCACGTGACCACTGCCATCACATCCAGGAGTTGGGCAACTGTAAATTGAGAAAATACTTTAAATCTGTTGACTTCGTTAGGTACTTTTTGTTTTCCAGCACCAATTGAAACTTTCCAATTCCTTTGGTTCAATATTATCGACTGAATGAAATCTAATTTCTCTCTTCGAAGAACCCTAACATTTCTAAAGCAAACCAGTTTTACCAAGGATATTGATTGAAAGTCACTTATTGGGATTGCTAGGCTGTTCGTTTTAAAAAAATGGTTAATACAATAAATACTAGTATTCAACGTTATAACTAGAATTCCTTGTGGCATAATAAAAAGAACAATAACAACACATTTCCCCAATGAGATGTACTTGATTTTTTCAATAAGTCCTAACAAAACAGAAGCTTGTCCAGGTAAAAAATAAACTAAGTTGTAGTTTTCCAAAGCAAAAACTGTTTACCCATAAATCAAATCTATCTGTTTTTGTTCATTTGAAGAGCTTTCTTTTGAAACAAATGTCTATACGAACGACATTGGGAACCGAACAATACACCACTGTAACATGATGGTCTAGTTAAGATTCACTTTGACCTCTTGCGACACTGTTAATATTGTCAACAATCAGAGCCGAACTTTAGCAAACCTACGAGGTATGTTAAATAGCTTTCCTTTCTTCTGGAAATCTAGTTAGAACTTTCTTTAGAGACTTTCCTTTGGGCAAGTAAAATCTTACGAAGATAAAAGCAGAAATTCTTTGAAAACGCACCCAAAGTTGAAAGGCTGTATAAAAGAGTAGATTAGCTTGAACAAATGTAGTAATAGATGTTATGGAACAGTTAAAGATACAAAATAGTAACATAAATGAATTATCTATCGTACGTTATATTGTATGGTAACAACGTAGTAAGAACACGTGTTTATTCACACCCACGTTTGTAAAACTTTCAGTTACAAGAAAGGCTCATCCATACGATGGTAAATTTTCGAACAAACCAATAAAGGTTGTGTCGCGATTTATAAAGATGTAATAATATTTGGACTGCTTCCAGATAATACGGAGATATGAATGTGATTTTCAACTGCTTCCCAATAATACGGAGATATGAATGTGATTTTCAGCTGCTTCCCAATAATACGGAGATATGAATGTGATTTTCAACTGCTTCCCAATAATACGGAGATATGAATGTGATTTTCAACTGCTTCCCAATAATACGGAGATAAGAATGTGATTTTCAACTGCTTCCCAATAATACGGAGATATGAATGTGATTTTCAACTGCTTCCCAATAATACGGAGATATGAATGTGATTTTCAACTGCTTCCCAATAATACGGAGATATGAATGTGATTTTCAAAAGTATTGCATAGTTTTGAACAAGCTAAAATAAAGAAAAAACTTAACACGCATTAGCGACCCATAGTTTCTGTATATAATTGGAATGAAACCTATGACCTGTAGTTTCTTCACACACTGGAGACATTAGTTGTTTCTATGTATCCTTGACACGTTCATAGTTTCCATATACACAAACTTAAGACCTTTGACCTGTAGTTCATACACACATACACATATTTGAGAAGTTTGACCTAGTTTCTATACACAAACATTTCATATGTTTGAGCTGTAGTACCTATACAGACACACACACACATGAGACCAATCTAATCTTGGCAGGTATTTAGGTTTATTATAAAACCAGGGGTGCTCAGAGATTTTTGGAACTCTCTTCGTCTCACTCGTGATTAAGGCAATGTGAAAACATCAACATATAAACGGGCTTATATTAATTTAAAATGGTCATATTAAGTGTTTTACTACTGCTAAGGTGTTAGGCTACTTGAGTGATGCTACTTGAGTTAATTATGATTGCAAAATACTACGCGTTCTTCTAATTCTCAAACCAAACGCCCCCCTGTGGGACGGAAGGTCCTTCAAGGAGGAAGGAATGTGAAAATCCTATGCCTGGGCTGAAATCAATAAATCCAATACCCGAAAATTGGCTGTGGGGGTGGGGGGGGGGAAGAAACGGGAGAGCCCCGAGAAAACTCACTTTTACGTCCAGGCGCCGAAATATAACGCCTGGGCATTGCCCGAATATATCTGTAATGGAGTAAAGGCTGTAGAGGCGAAGTAAGGCCTGCAATGGAGAAAGACAGGGTTAGCAAGCATGTAAGATGATAAAAAACTTCAGAAAGTTTAAATAAATGTAAAATTTTAAATGTATTTAAATACACTTAAAATAAACTGGCAGACGTTTGACCTGTAGTTCTTATATATATATACACACACACACACTAGAGACTTTTGGTCTGTAGTTACTTTATACACACACACACACACACAGTTGAGACGTTTAACCTTTAGTTACTATACACATACACACTTCAGACGTTTAACCTGTAGTTACTATACACACACACACTTCAGACGTTTAACCTGTAGTTACTATACACACACACACTTCAGACGTTTAACCTGTAGTTACTATACATACACACACACACTTTAGACATCTGACCCATAGTTCCTGTACACGCACATGAGACGTTTTACCTGCAGTTATTATATATATATATATACATACACATTTGAGATGTCTGACCCGTAGTTCCTGTACACGCACATGAGACGTTTTACCTGCAGTTATTATATATATATATATATATACACATACACATTTGAGATGTCTGACCCGTAGTTCCTGTACACGCACATGAGACGTTTTACCTGCAGTTATTATATATATATATATATATACATATTTGAGATGTTTGACCCGTAGTTTCTATACACACACTTGAGATTATTAGTTTGTAGGTCTTGCACATACACATTTGAAACGTTTGACTTTTGTCTTCTTTTGTTTACCAGTTCAGTAAAACTGACGTTATATTGAAGCGATGTGTGAATATCGAGCCAAACCTAAAATTATAAACGTTCTGTACCAGGATAGACCTTCTTTACCATACTTTGCAATATGTCGACAGACAAGCAGATCGATGAATTATGACAACGTATACACACATAAAATACTTGTGTTTAATAACATTCACATACGTAAACATATTTTGAGGTGAACATATTTCAAAAGTATAACATTAGAATCAGGAAGTACATGCTGAAGTTCAAAAAGTACATTCAGTGAACAGCAAAAATTAACATAGTAAGGGAAGGACTGTAGTAGAAGAGAACAATTGTCAGCAGATGCAAAGCAAAATATCCCAGTTTTGGTGTGAACCAACTACCTGCATTAAGAGAATTTAAATACGTCGAAAAAATTAGAAGGAGCAAAGCAATGCTACCTGGGAGGAGTAGAAGTGGAGTTGCTTACGCCCTTAGAAGGAGTAGAAGTGGAGTTACTTACGTCCTTAGAAGGAGTAGAAGTAGAGTTACTTACGCCTTTAGAAGGAGTAGAAGTGGAGTTACTTACGCCCTTAGAAGGAGTAGAAGTGGAGTTACATATTTCCTTAGAAGGAGGAAAGCATTGTTAGTTGGAAAGAGTAGGACTAGGGTTAGTATGTTCTTAGAAGGAGTATAATTGGAGTTACTTACGCCCTTAGAAGGAGTAGAAGTGGAGTTACATATTTTCTTAGAAGGAGGAAAGCATTGTTAGTTGGAAAGAGTAGGACTAGGGTTAGTATGTTCTTAGAAGGAGCAAAGAAAAGTTACTTGGAAGGCGTAGAAGTTGGGTTACGTATGTTCATAGAAGGAGCAAAGCAATGTTACTGGGAAAGATTAAATATGGAACTACACATGTTTTATTTACTCTTAAACCCTGCTTATGCATAAACAGCCGATTAACACATATAACAAAGTTACAAGAGGCAGCTGTAAGAATGTCACTTATGACTACTTGTCTCTTCTCAGGTATAAGTAGTAGTAAAAATTTTAAATAAATAAAAAGAACAAAACTATTTTAGGCACGATGAAACATTTTACTTATGCACATGCCATATAGCATAATGTAAAAATTTAGGCCATTTCAAACGCTGCGTTTCATTACCAAATTTAATTTCCTATTTTAAAAGTTTTTACAGTAAAAATAAGCTATAAAGTTTTCACTTTATTACATGAAATGTAACTATACTGTGAGTTTCCTGCTAGTAACTGGAAAGCGTTGACAAGTGTCATGCAATTTTGTTAGGTTAGTGGGGAGAGTACTGGTACGGAAGAAAAGCAGAAGCTGTGCAAGAGCGAAGCAAGCAGTTGACTTGCAGAGCAATTATGCGGAAATATGTTCAAATTTACTTTTAGAACAAGGCAAAAATGCGTGAAGAAAACTGATTGAAAACAGATGTTTCTGTAAGGAAAAAAAGAAGTAGCTGAAAATCAAAAATGTTCGTTCTGAACATTCAGAAATGGGAAAAAATCCTTATTCAGTAACTGTATGGAAATCAAAGGTTTAAATAGGAGTAGTTATATCATATGGTTGCATACTAACTCACCTCCAGCACGCAATTATGTCATATGGTTGCATACCTACCCACTTCCAGCACGAAATTATGTCACATGGTTGCATACCGACCCACTTCCAGCACGAAATTATGTCACATGGTTGCATACCGACCCACTTCCAGCAAGCAATTATATCATATAGTTGCATATCGACCCACTTCGATCACTGAATATTAGCAACTACAGGTAATGGTAACACGTATATGTGATTGATGTTACACCACAATAAGACTAATAAAATTTCGATCACATGATTCTTTATTAGTCATACACGGGTTTCCAGTAAGAGAAGTGTAAAATAGTATTTTAACTATGCTACATTTGTTTTATGCCACTTCCGGCGTAGCCTTTTGATGAATACCAGACTTCATTATGTCTGGTAGCTTAGAAAGTCGTAATTGAAACTTTGTTTATATTAATCGCTTATGAGTAAAAAAAAAATAATCTTAGACTGTTTACTCAATCTATGGCTAAAGTATAGCTTCTTCTTTTACAGAAAATATATTAATGTAACTTATTGTTTGTTAAAACTATTGTATCTTAATATACGAATTAGTGTATTATCACATTACCAAAGATACAACATATTTACTATTTTTAGTACCATTTCAATACAAATGTGTTAAGCGTATTATTTATAGAGATAAAAGTTGTAAACTTCGAAACATCAACGTACCTACTTCCTTCAGGTTTGATAACTCTTCCGCTTGTCTGTATAGGTTCGTGGTGATATCGGACTTTAGTCTTACTACCTATCGGACAGCCAGTCACTCTGAATATTATAGAAATATTGCTGTAGTAATGTTGTGATTCAAAACAGAATGTGAGAAAAAAACATATAAGTTATTGTGTGAAACTTTTCACCTTTAGATAACTAACACTTCTATTTCTACAGAGGTTGAGTACGTTACATTAAAACGACCTTGGAGCCACGCCACTTGATTAGATTGCATGTCGCCACGTACGGTTATGCTCTATTTGATGACCGTACATATTGACAATAGCCCTATAACGTAGTTTCTATTACAAAAAGCACTGTCGTAAGGTTGTCATTTACAAATGACACCAATCCTCCCTCATTGCTTTCCATAATCCGTCAGCATACGAGGACGACGGTTTCCCAACGTCCGTTTTAAGCGTCCGATCACACAGAAATCCATAAGCGCTGCGTTTGGTGACTTTACCGGTATGTCTTCGTATGGAATAGCATGAATACTAATTTCATTCTTCAGCTGCTTGAGGTATGCTACAGTTGAATGGATAAATTACAGAAGCAATTTGTGTATACGTAACATGTGTCGCCTTTCTAGATTGAGATCATTTTTGATTATATTATATACTGTTTCTTGGAGCATGTGGACGGCTTTTACCAGGGATCTTTGTGTTCATGGATTCTCGCCTGTTACAAGATGCTACAATTAGCTTACAATTAGATGGTTTATGACTTGTTGCAGATATCTTTCTGGATGGTCCTAGGTCTCCAAGTTGATCCACTTTATTTTGTTTTCCAATGCCATTAAGTACAATGGTTATCCCCGTTTTGGAAATTCCAAATATCCGATCTGAACAAATCTTTATGATCTGAGTGTATGAATAATTTTCTGTAGCGTCTCACCACCAAAGTAATGCTAAACAATATCATAACGTAGTTCTCATACCTTCCGCTCCACCGTGACCTTATATTAGCTGTGATTGTCACGTTAATTGCTAATTTGCGTATTCAACTTCGTTTTACTATAAGTTACTCACTCCTCAAAATTAGCAGGCAAAGTTTCCTTCTAAAGCTGACTGCATGATCATTGTTTCTCAAATATAAATGTTCTGATTGATATTCATCTGAATTTTAAAAACTGTTATGAAAATTACTGTTTCTTATGTTCCTTCTACCCTATTTATAACCAATATTTTTTGTGAAGATTTGAAAACAAATCAGACTTCTGCATATTCTTATGATGTGAGCAATGTCTGTACTTTCTGGTGATAGTTGAACCTATTTAGCTATTCTTCTTCGTTAGACTTTAATCCCATCTAGATATGTGGTCGGCGTTCGGATTTTTTGTATTAACCAAAAATTTTACACTCGGGTGAATGGTCCTGACAGCAATCCTAAAAGGCGAGTATGTTTGGTGAAGAGAATTCAAATCCACAACCCACAGATTGCTAGTTGAACGCCCTAATAAGCAGGCCATACCAAGCCTTACTTAGCTCTTCTTGTAATGCTTTAAAATATTTTATAGTTTGATAAATAGTTAATTCACTATAGAATCACACACACAAAACTTCAATAAGCGAAAATTTTTCCGTGTTGTTAACGACTTTAATTATTAAACTTGAATAATATTTTAATAGTAAACATTATTAAATGAGCTAAGAAAACGTCAAAAACTTTGAAAATTATTTTCATCAGAAAGTGATGTTTTAATCATCCTGTTGTTGTCATCGTAAGCCTTAAGTATTAGCATAAGTTTCTATGTTGCATGAATGTGACGTGTTCTTAATAATTAAAATTATCCTAGTAAAAACTGGGCAGTATAAACAGCACTGATTTATGGCTAAGAATACTCAAAAGCATTTAGAAAACACACAATTTGCCACATCTTTATGGTCATGCAAGACGATAAAGATTCGAAGACTGAATTTTCTTTAATTACGTCTCACCACCCAATGCTAGTTGGGAAGTTTTATTTCCTAAGCAAAAACAAAGAATAAACTACGTTTGAGTTCATTTTTATAATAAATTATTGCGTACGCTTATTTCTTTATCACGTCTGCAAAGTCGTTTATACGTTATACATAGTGCAGAATACACAACTTACATAGGAGCTTAAGGAATCTAATAGTCAAAATCGACGAAAGCAGAAGTCACCACAGAATCCGTATTTGCTTCCAAGTAAACTTAGTTTTATTTTTGAAAAGTAACTTGTTTTAGTACATCTAAAGAGTTGTACATGTTTTGAAGAAATTACTGGGGGAAAAACTGTCGTCTTCAGGACTGCACAGTAAAGTTTATGTAATTTCCTTACCCAACTTTGTTTTCATAAGAAACGAAATACCGAGATTAAAGTTTTCATCAGTTACTAAACAATTTAAATATACTACAACCGACAACTTCTTTCTGTCAATCCTGAATTTTTTATCGCTTATAATAATTAAATAAGTTTTTTACAAACGATAAACATGACCTTACCAAAGACTCAGCTATTATACGGTGACGCCCTCTTTCAGTTAATTGGAAACGAATATCTACAACACTATTAACATTATCCAAATAAAGTTTGTTTAACGTTCTATTTTAAGATTGAATAGAGAAGCAGGAGCTAGAGCAATCAAACTGTGCTTATACGAAATACATGGCGTATGAAAACGGAACTCAAATTTATATCAAAATTATTTCATTATTATAAAACAACATATAACAAGATACAGAAATAAAAAGGGTAACTTCTTCTCTTTCTGTTTGGAAATACTATTTTCCATTACCGTATATATTTGACATCGGTGTATTGATGAACCAAAATACATCTAAGGGATTTTGTACCAGAGTTCGTTTTTTTCTCTCTCTTTTCTGACACTTAAATGATATTCCTCCTCAGTATCCTCACCTTTAACTGTTTAATATATTTGTTCTGACTTCATTGTAGGCTACTCACGTTCGACACTAAAGCCATAGTTTAGGTGGTTTATCATCACAAGATATAGAAGAGAGACATTATATCTACAGATTGACCTCCTGTGTGACTGAGTAGAAAAACATGTCTGTAATTGAATTGGTAAACGAAGATTAAACGTGATAAAAATAAAACAAATAATAACATAAAATTTACCGGGTTAAATCGCCATTGGGTTTTTCTTCTCTTAATACAGATATTTTATGTCGGTTGGTACGTGGACAACCTGACAGACTACGATGAGAAGAGTAATTTCCTGTCACGTGACCAGAACCATCACATCCGGGAGTTGGGCACCTGAAATTAAATAGTAGGGCTCTTAAGTCTTATGACAAAGACGTTCTCGTAGTAGTTCCTGTCAAATGTGTTTTAGACAAAATAACGAAACTTCATTAAAAAACTAGGTTGGATTGAAGATGTTTACTGATTTGTATTTTATTGTTTTTTACTTAGTTTACTGCTGATATGTTAGACTTTATTCTTCAAATTAGATATCTTATACCACAACGTAACAAAACTGAGCCAGTTTGATTCGCTAAAGAAAATAGGAACTTGCAAATTGATATTATGAAACCTTTGAGCGACTTTGGAAACATAAATTTCCCTTAATGTTATTGAATTTCATGTATAGCTTTGCGAAATAATATTATCTCTTTTCGAGATTGTCAACAAGACGGAGGATTATGAAAATAGACAGCCAATAACATTTTGAAACATGAAACGCTGTATTTGTCAGTAGCAATCACATACAGTAAAATACAAAGAAAGAACTACATGAATGTCTCACAGCAATATTATAATACAGTACCGTATAATAAATTAAATAAACACGTTTCTATAAGTAAGGGATTTTATTATTGTTTAGATATTTACTGTCCAGAAGCTACGAAGTTAAACATGTAACAGACGTCCACTGACACGACAAGTCGTAAAATATATTGTGGTGAACTAAGGCCTTTGAAATAAATCGAACCAGATAAAAGTATGAATAATTCAAAAGGGTTGTATAATAGAATAATCTATTCGTAGACGGGTGTGTGTGGTGACACTGAATATCCAGTAAGTAGCTTAAGCAGAAAACTACGAACTACATGCGATACACGTGAGCCTTTATAGACACCAAGGCTTGTCTGATGATGCATGAAGGAAATATGCATTTTGAAAGACTTGTACTGAAAAACAGTGAGAGAGAGAGAGAGAAGTCCAGCATTTTTATTTTATCTGTGTTTTCAATGTTTCATTGTTTGATAAAGTGTGTTTTCCATTTATAATATCTTATCCGTAAAACATTAAAATATAATAACATAAAAAAGCTACTTTTTTGATAAAGATGGAAACATGTCCTGACCAGGATAGTTACGAGAGCTTATTCTTAACTGAGTTCTGAGAGTTTATATTTAGGCTAGTTCTTGGAGCCTATTTTTTATCTCCTTCTAAGTGCCAGCTCGGATAGTTTATCCTTGGGCTGTTCTGAAAGCTTATCCTTAGCTAATTTCTATCCTTAGAGTTGTTCTGAGAGCTTATTTTTAGGATAATTCTGTCTGGTTATACTTCAGGGGTTCTTCTATAGCCATGAATTAAAAGCTTGGTACAACTCCTCATTAAACTGGTATGAAAATTCAAGTAAACATCAATTGTTCTACCATTTATAATTTAACAAGGAGGAGATATCACAGTGCCTTACCTTAAATCGTGGTGTTGGTTTTGTAATTGGGCTTTGTCGGCATGAGGGCAGCCAGAGAGACTATGTAAAAAGAGTAGAAATAAATAAAGAAATAAAAACTTCACCTAACACAATGGGGATATAATGCTTAAAAAACAAACAACGAAATAAAACCTTATATAACACCCAGAAAAACCTATGCAGAAAGCAGGAACAAAATCAGAACTAAAGCATTGTCTAACTCTGTCTTGAATTGTTATTTTCACTTCTATGGGTATTTCCTGTGTCTGGACATTCAAAAGAAGTTTTCTAAGCAAAGTTTTAAGGAATTATTGCTGTTTATATTGAAACATAACATGTTTTATTCATATCTATAACAAGGCCTTTGTCTAACTCTGTTATATACAATTAACTTTCATTTCATCAGCAAAGTTTCTTTACCAAACAATAATGAGAAATCAAGCACTTGTACTTTTAAGAATTACTTTTATATTTGAAAAATTAGCTTCTTCAGGATTTCAAGCAGCTAAGAGAATAAAACGTACATATCTATCATATTTTTCTAACAGGGTTGTACGGCAAATAAGATTTTAAGTTGCATTTATAGAAATATTAAATACAAGTCCTAAAAGGTTGAATATTATTGTATAGGTCATAGGAGGGTTTTTCTCCGCTAGGCAGCATTATAATCTTCCTTAGTTTCCACCCTTAGCAACTGGACTTGGTGGATGCAGTTAATTTAAGGGAGTTTGATATTTGAATGATAAGGGCTGGCTTTATATATATTTTTCTTTTCTTTAATTTAGTGAATAGGACAGCCTAGATGGACAATAAAGCCCTTCTTGTCCTTTAATGTTATAAAAACCTCTATATTTTCTTTATTCACGTTATACCGTTTATATATATATATATATATATATATATATATATATATTAGTATATTTGTAACGTTACTAACTACTCTATACGTATTATTGTACTTAC
>NW_013666873.1:289556-298392 GCF_000517525.1 Limulus polyphemus | reverse complement strand
AATTTAGTTGTAATAGGTACACGTCTACGTATAGGTACGAATAAAGTACCTTCTTTCTTTATTAGTTATAAACTACTATATTTTTTATTCTACTATACTTATATATATATATATATATATATATATATATATATATATATTATTGAATATGTTGAAGTTCAAAACTCTCTACATGTTTATGTCTACTAACCAAAAAGCATAAAAAACAACAACATGTATTTGAAGAAGAAGGGTGGAAATTTAAATCCTATCCAAAAGAACATCGTGAATTACGTCTCATTAACAGCTACACTACGTTAAACCTTTATTTCAAATATGCTGTTGAACCAACAATCAGGCTGTACTATTTTTTTCAAATAAATTGCTTACTCAATACTCAGGCTATACTAACCCTTTCCGAATACGTTGTTGAATCAACAGTCAAGCCATGCAAACCTTTTTAAAAATATATTATTGAATCAGTAGTCAGGACATGTTAAATTTGTTTGTAATATGTTGGTGAGTCAACACCTAGGTTATGGTACACTTTTTTAATATGTTGTTGAGTCAACAGTTAGGCTATTCTAAATATTTTATTGAATGTATTATCAACTATGCTAAGAACTTTCTTTAAATATGTTGTCAAATTAATAATAAGGCAACTGAAACAGCAATCAGAATATGTCAAACTTGTTTATAATATGTTGTTGAGTTAACAGTCAGATTAAGCTGAACATTCTTGAATACACTGTTGAATGAACAATCAGAATATGCTAAACTTTCCTTGAATATTTTGTCAAGTTAACAACCGAGATATATTATGCTGCGCTTGAATGAGGTGTAGGGTTAACAATCAGGCTGTTAAGCTATGATGGAATTGTTTTTGGGTTAACAATCAGGCTGTTAAGCTATGTTTGAATATGTTTCGAGTTGAAATTCAATATACTTTAAATTGCATTTGAATATGCTATAAAATTAAAAATCAGAGTATGTTAAAGTGCGTTTTAATATATTGTCAAATTACCAAATATTATTTAAATAAGATTTTAAGATAACGGTTAAGCTTTATTAAGTTCAAAAGTTGTATACTTTACATCACTGAAAGTTAGAAAAACAATAGCACTGTAAAATTTAAAGTAATTTCACAAAATTCTATTCAAACGACACATGAAATTTAATAAAATAATTAATCGTATAAAGAAAATTTTAAAATTACCTTCTATGAGTAGTGTATTTTCCAGAAATGTGACCAACTCCTTGACACCCTGGTGTTGGGCATTGAATTAGTTCTTTTCCTTCACGCCTTCGGGGTGGCACCGTTTTTGCTATTTTGTGTGGTGGAGGTCCACTTTTGGAATAGAAAAGAAAAAACGTAATACTACTTCGTTTACATATCACTATTTTATAAGTATTATACACTCACACAGTAACTAAATAGACACCCACTACAGAAAGAATACAACTTTATTAAATACATAATCATGAAACAAAAGATGAAATATTACCGTTAGCAATTAATGGATCTGCCTGTGCAGTATTTAAGGCTGAAACAATGTTGTGCATCCTGCTTAGAAGAATTGAAATGCTGACCTGTGAGACTGCACATCACTCCTGACAAAGAACTGGGATGAAGGTATCCCTAAATTTTTGTTGCCTGGGTCAATGACTGACCACAAATTCTCGAGAGCATTCACATCCATTGGTTGACCCAACCGTTGTTAGGCTTCCCACATCATAACAGAAATACCACCATATTATGTCATTGCTGTCAATTGGTTCAACGAAAGTTCTTGGGAGGATAGTCGCTAAGCCTAGGTACGTCCACGCACTGAGAATTTTGCAAATTTGGACTTGTTCGTAAAACAGTAAGTGTCTCAAAAGGCATGAAGGTGTGATAGCATTTGTGATGCCCAACCGCTGTCGAAGTAAGATATTGGTTGAATTAGTGAATGGCTTCTGTCTGGCTACTCTGTCATTGTGGTCCATGTATGAAATATTAGTTTTTTCTATTGATTCATAAGTGTTTTTTTTTTCTCAGTAATACAAACATTCCAGATATCGAGATACTGAATATAGAAAGTTTTAATTTATTTTTGCTATTGTTACGTCGCTCTTTCATCAAATGATATTAAATCAAATCTGACATTTCATCGCTAAAATCTGGGATTCGATCCCTATGATGGACAAAGCGAAGGTAAATCATTATGTAGATTTGCGCTATAACAAAACAAACAAATCGAAGGCCAAACTTTCAAAAAAAAACATTCAATTTTAATTTCAATGCTACTACGTTGAGAAATAACGTGTACTACTGAAAAAAACCTAGGGTAGTTACTATATAATTACTGCTTAACACCCACATCAAAAATATTTAAAAAATGCTATGTGAAAAAAACTGTATTGCCACATGAATTACAACATGAAATTATAAGAGATAAAAGCCAAGCGCCCCCTAGTGGCACAGCGCTATGTCTGCGGACTTACAACGCTAGTAACCGGGTTTCGTTACCCGTGGTGGGCAGAGCACAGATAGCCCATTGTGTAGCCTTGTGCTTAACATCAAACCGCAGAGCTAAGCAGTTTGTTATTATATAAGAAATGCTGTAGATTTTAAGGGCTCCAATGAAGATATATAATTTTCCATGTTAAAAGATTATGGATTTAAAAATTATATTTATGTGTTAGTATAACGAATTTGTGGTGAAACATACTTGAATTGACAGAACCAATATAAATTTCATGCATAAAATCAGTAAAATAGTATGCTGGATTCATGATGACCGGTTAGGCGTAGCCTAGTTGTTAGTGTGCCGGAATGTGAATCAGATGGTTAGTGGCTCTCATCCCGTTGAAGCAAAATAGCATAAAAAATGACGGTGAAAGCTCTTAAAGGAAATAAATGGCTTTGATAAGGAAACTGAAATAAATAAAATTGTTTCACTTCAATAAACTCTGAGTTTTTCCATCATAAATGTTTAACTCAGTTATACCATCAAATTTTTACTGTTATCACATTCAACTATTTCAAGTAAGGTTAAATTCTCATAGTTGTTTTTTTAATTAGGTAATTTCTTAGGTGTAGGAAGCTGAACATTAATGTAAATATGCGAAAGCGTTTATGAAAATAATTAATTAGACAATAGCTACAAATTTTAGCAGTTTTGTATTAAGTTTTATTCCTGCTTTGATTATTTTAAGATTTTAAAAATATACGTATATATGCCAACATTTTGATCACCATATTTGTTTGTTTGTTTTTGAATTTCGCGCAAAGCTACACGAGGGCTATCTGCGCTAGCCGTCCCTAATTTAGCAGTGTAAGACTAGAGGGAAGGCAGCTAGTCATCACTAACTCTTGGGCTACTCTTTTGCCAACGAATAGTGGGATTGAACGTCAAATTATAACGCCCCCACGGCTGAAAGGGCGAGCATGTTTCGTGTGACGGGGATTCGAACCCGCGACCCTCAGATTGCGAGTCGAGCGCCCTAACCACCTGGCCATGCCGGGCCCTTGATCATCATAATCAAATTTTATTCATCGACAAGTCATCCGTAGTTTATATCTCGCAAAAACTTTAACAAACCCATATAATTGTATTTAATAACAGACTTTTTTTTTCGTATTTATGAACCAAATTGTGTGTGTGTGTTTTTTTAAACGTAACGGAAATGCTATTATGAAATGTTCAATAAACAACGTACTTTTTTTCTAACAAAAATATCTGAGTTTGTACTTACAGTTTATGATCTAACAAATAAGGTTCGAGAGCTCTCTGGCGATCCTTATGTTGATTATTTCCACATATAGAACGTTCAGTTGAAGGATTAGGTGAAGTTGGAAGCGATCTTGATGAGGTTCCAGCAGGATTCGAGTACAAAGTTCCACTAGAAAGCGTATCGAATCTACTAGCGGGAGATGTTGGTAGAGAACGAGCAGAGAAAGCAACAGGAGATGATGAATAAAAACTGGAAAGGGATGGCGAGTTGTAGTGTGACTGGTTGGTTGGATGCATCGATAAGGCTTCTGGGGATATCAAGGGAGCAGAGTTCCATGTTTCCATAGTTACATCAGACGTTGGTCCATCGTAAGAGCTGAGATAATTTGGAAGCCTACTGGGAATGTTTCTGCAGTCATCCAAGACGTCTCCGGTCCTGACGCGTTCAGGAGTACCAGTAGTGAAAGTGTATTTTGAGGCCAAGCCCTCACAGGACATAGACAGTTGGTTCTCACTGGAGCACTGTGTCTCCCTAACATTATTTGACATGTATGAGAAACGTGAATACTCGGTTATAGCAGAAGGGCTTTTGGAAAGGGATAGTGGGGAATAGTTTTCAGAAGCTGAGCAAGGTGTAGACATCACTGATAAGTTATTTGAGTGGCAGTGGTTGGCTGAAGAGAACGTCTGGGAGGATGGTGGGTTTGAAAGAGAGAGACCTGTCGTCATGACATTTGGTTCAGCATCCGTTCTTCTGCTGAAATCTACAGGCTCTGTTTGTTCAGGAGCTTGTTGATAACAAGGGCGTGAGAAATTGTTTGCAAACGATGTCCTCCTAGAAGTCTGAGCAGAACTGTGGAGAATGAAAATTGGGTTATAAGTATTTGTACGTTAATTTAAAATACGTCAGTAAGAGGTGTAATACAAACTGATGGTTGGTTCAGTGACAATTACTGACCTTTCTATATTATAACGTCGAGAGGGTAGCTTAAGTATGAAGAAAATGGGCATAACTCTATACGAGGATGAATGCTCATATTGTGAGTTTCATAATACTCACGTTTTCGGATTGTCTATGTACCGTTTACTACAGTAAAGTCCACATTACAATATTTTGAGTAGTTTTATGTTTTTGTCTATTATAGTACTTGTTGTAAAAAACTGGACAAATATAATTTTTGGGTGAAATTATTAATTTTCTATATGAAATACAAAAGTAATTACAGCAGAAATTAGTTGGATTGATTGCAATGTTGACTGTGTTTTCATATTTCAATGTGATTCATATGTTATTAGCAACATTATGGACCCACAGGCAATTTGGTGGATAAATAGTTTTAAAAACATTCAAGAAAGCCAATGTATTGACCTCACAGCTACTTCTAGAGTCAATTAATGGACGGTCTAAGGAGGGGACTTTTAATGTTTTCCATGGTAACCAAACAACTCGCACAGACAGCAACAGGTGCCCAAGCCAACTTGAAACAATGCCAACACCCGCAAAGTTAAGGCTGTGGCTTCTAAGGAGAACATTCAGACCCAAAATCCATTGCAATGAAAAGGAGCACATCTCCTGGTAACATTAAATGAACTAATAAACAAGGAATTAAATTTTCAAAAAAAGCTCCTAGACCAAAGGTTTACTAGCTTCAAGTGATACCTCGAATTAATATCTCTTATCATGAGAAAGATGGCGGAGAAAAATTCGAATCATAGCAATCCCATTTAGCCATATACTTATCAAATTTTTTGGTTCAATTCCAATCAATTTTGATTCTTACATAATCTTAGAAGCCGACGTTCGAGTACTATGAAGGGTCTAAGATTTAAGATTAATTTCGCCATCTTCCGCAGAATCTTGTTAAAATGCAAACTGTGGTATCGAACAACATAATCGTAAGCAATCAGATTCAACAAAAAAAAAAAATGGAGGATGGAGAAAGTATTTCCAAGGGCAGCACAAAACGTTGTTTTTACAAAGTGCAACTAACCCTCGGATGACGATAGTTCGCAAAAATAACTGAACATGGATTATCGGCACCCATCCAAAATTTAGAACTGATAGGCAAGATGGTAGGTAATTAGTCAACAACATTGCCCACTGTCAACTTCTGAGCTATTCTAATCGAATAATGGAACTTAACCGTCGCTTTTATAAAGCACCCACGTCTCAAATATGCTGAACGCGTTTTTGCGGGACCTTAACTATGGACTCTCAGATTCACAGTACAGCACGCTAACCACTAGCCCAAGCCTGGCCAACTCTTGAGGGATACAAAAGTTTCAAAAATTTAATGATGAAGGTCATGCTAAGAAGTAGATAAATAAGTTAAAAACACTTTATTTGATGAGAATCCTTTAAAGAAATATAAGGTAAAAGAAGCTTTATATGAAAAGACTTCCTTATCAAAATAAACACAGAGTTAAAAATATAATTTATGTGATGAGGGTTCCATATAGAAATAGAAACAAAGTTAAGAATAGATTTTATGTGATAAGGGTTCCTTATAGAAGCAAACAGAGAATTAAAAATAGATCTTATATGATGGGGGTTCCTTATAGAAATACAAATAGTTTAAAAACTTTATACGATGGGGATTATTCTGGGAAATTGAAAATTAGGGTTAGAGAAACCGTATTTTACGAATGTTCCTTAGACGAATAAAATCAGAAGTTAAAATATAATATTTATATGACGAGAATTTTTAGTTCAAGAGAAAAGAAACAAAAGGAGGCTTTATATAATGACGAAGTTGCGTAGCAGGTAGAAACAGGGATTGCAAAAAAAAAAGGTTCGAGAAGTGTAACGACAAAATTGAACCTCCCCCTAAAAAACAATCAAGATATAGTAAAATTTAATTACATTTTAAAATGCCTAGACTTTAATAGACATTTTTTTATCGGATAATATATATACATGTGTATCAAGTATATTATGGAAGCTCTTTCGATATTTTGTTGCCCTAGGCAAGATTTTAACGTTTCACCCGCGGAACCCCTGCACCATTATCATCAGTATATGTGTGTATAAAATTACACAATCAACCTTTTTCTTTATCATGCTTATCTGTCCTTACTTTGAATTGTTTCGATATAGAATACTTTGATTTTCTTTTGCTTTCTTTTTTTTTCTTTTGGCTGCAAATATTTGAAATAAGTCTTTAAAATATAATTTTTTGAATTTAGTTGAAACTTGTTTTGTATTTAAGTTGATTATTTAAGTGTCTATAAACACAGTTTCCAGGTCAGTAATAGAGGACAAAGGCTGTAGAGCTAACGCAGAGCTTTGTTTATATTTAAATTAAATTTATATAAGTACCTTTATTGATTTTGTTGCCCTTGGCAGTTTCCCACAGCGCATACTTGCTAAAGACGGGACCGTAGACTGTTACAAATAAGGGTTTCGCTGTTCAAATGAGTGAACTTGCCAAGTCTGTATATTATTAAAAATAAGGGTTTCATTGTTCACGTGAGCGAACTTGCCAGTCTGTATATTGTTACAAATAAAGGTTTCATTGTTCAAGTGAGCGAAGTGACATGTTATATTTCGCTCTCACACGAGAAGCTTAGGCCGAATGGTCTGTTTTATACAACAACAACAAACAAACGGACACAAATTGTATGAAACATAGACATTACTAAAATTAAAAATAAAGTACATCGAATAATTTAAATAATGGTTAATGTCAATTCTAATGAATAGATCGAAAAGAAAATCAATCGTAACTCCGCCTTCGATAGGGCCTGACACAAGACTTTGTATTTTATAGTTAGTTTTACCAGGAATTAAAAATCAATCCCTTTAAATTTCAAAATCATGCTTCTCCTACAGCTGAAAATATGATTTGATTTTATCAGATTTTATTTCACTAAATCTTTCATTTCTAATAAACCTCACAGTCAATCAAATCAACAAATAACGTTTATGGCAGAGTGTGAATTTCAAAGAAATTTCAGCCATAAAATAACACCGAGGATAATTTACAGGGTAGAATTTTCCTTCTGGGGTTATTAATGTAAGATATCTTCCCAAACTCTATTTTACTGTTCTTTTTTTATTTAAGCACAAACTTACCCACTGGACTATTTGTGCTGTACCCACCACGGATATTGAAACTCAATATTTAGCGTTATAAGCCCTCAGACTTAGGACTGAGTCACTGGAGGGGAAGGCAACTCCATCTAAGCTGGAGATATTCATTTTAATTAGATCTATTTTCGTGAAAGTTGGTGTAGGTGTTTAATATTTTACGGTCCACCAGTAAATTTTAGAACTCAGAGAAACACCTTAGAAGTTAATGGAAATAGAAATAATTCGTTTTTCTAAGTCATCTAGCTAATTTTATTGTTAATTAGCATAACCAGCTTAAGCTTTAACTTGCGTTGCGACTATCCTTTCATTGTAATGTAACTGTTTAATCCGTTTGTGTTTATTATTATATTTTGATATTATTTTTTTTTCTTTTGAGTGGCAGGGGTACTGGTAATTCATCAAGTTGTGCAAATACTGCCATGGACTGATAAACTTCAAGTTACCTTTGTAAGTCCAGTTGGTGAAGACTTTGAGAACTCTGTGAGAGGTTCATTGCGGGGATAGGATCTCGGACTGACAGGTTGATTGCTCTTTGCACAATCTGCTCAAATTGACACGGAGATCTATACAAAAACCAAAACAAAAACAGGTAGATAACATTTGAAGGTATATTTATTTCCTAAAAAAGCAAAAATAAACATCTGAATATTGTTAATTTCTGAATTTCTCAACACATGTGTTATTTATAAATATTAAAACTTTCATCAAGAAAAGCATCTGATTGTGCACCTGGGAAAAACGTTTTTAAATTACTAAAATAATAAAATAAAAAAAGCAGATAGTAACTCCAGATGAGGTCAATGTAAAAAAGGAAATTGCTTTATATGTTATTAATTACAATGTCATTACTGATGTAATCCAGGGAAATGTCATTAGCTTCCATGATTCTTCACATGCCACTCAGTCGTCTTGAAAATAGGTTTGTTTGTTTGTTTTTGAATTTCGTGCAAAGCTACACGAGGGCTATCTGCGCTAGCCGTCCCTAATTTAGCAGTGTAAGACTAGAGGGAAGGCAGCTAATTATCACCACCCACCGCCAACTCTTGGG
>NW_013666873.1:283133-289546 GCF_000517525.1 Limulus polyphemus | reverse complement strand
AGAAAATATTGATAATCAAATTATCTTTTTTAATTCTAATTTCTACTGTCCACTTGAATGAAATCCAAGTTTAGAGAAAATACAATCTTTTAGCTTTTTTTTTTTTTCGCATGATGTGGTAGAAATTACTAAGTGCGTTAAAAAGAATGAAAACTTGAGACACATATAGTTTTGTTTGTTTGTTTTTTTTTAATTTCGCGCAAAGCTACACTATTGTCTTCAATCATCACAAAGCTACACGAGGGCTATCTGCGCTAGCCGTCCCTAATTTAGCAGTGTAAGACTAGAGGGAAGGCAGCTAATTATCACCACCCACCGCCAACTCTTGGGCTACTCTTTTACCAACGAATAGTGGGATTGACCGTCACGTTATAACGTGATTGCGAGTCGAGTGCCTTAACCACCTGGCTATGCCGGGCCAACACATATAGAAAGAGTCTTCACAAGTTAATGTTGTTGAATTACAAACTTAAAAAATCTTCATTTATTGTGTGTGTCCTTAATTGTATGTTTTTTTTTTTAAATGCAACGGGAGGAAGTCAGGTTTGCTGAAAGCAAAAAAATACGCAAAAATGAAAAGTTTGTTTTCCGAATTGACTGAATATTATTCCTTAACTAGAGATAAAATTATAAGTTTTAAAAGGCAGTTTGAAACTGTTTAAAATTATTTTAAACTTTATTTATTTGTTTTTAATTTTCTGAATGCAATAAAATGTGAATTTTCAATATAGAAAGGGACTTTTTGCTTGTTGAATTTCGCGCAAAACTACTCGAAGGCTTTCTATGCTAGCCGTCCCTTATTTTGAAGTGATAGACTAGAGGGAAGGCTGTTAGTCAATTTCACTCAACGCGAATTCTTGGGTTGGCTAGATGCCTTCCCTCTAGTCTAACATTGCTAAATTAGGGGCGGCTAGCGCAGATAGCCCTCGTGTAGCTTTGTGATGATTGAAGATGCCAGAAAAATAATACATAAAGTAGTATTAAATTTTGTGTCTACTCTGTTGCTGATTTGAATTTTTACGCATACCGATAGTGTAGGACATAATGCTCACTTTAAAGTGCTAAAGAAAGATCTTAATTAATAAACAGCTATTAATTATGAAATAACAAAGATATTTTGTATTCTGTTTCAAAAAATGGCACTTTCTCATCACATTGAAAATAAAGCTCCTGCACCTCGTAATTTAACTCGTGTTTGAAGAATAGAGAAGCTTAAACCAAACTCTTTTATGATAGACCCGTAACATAGCGAAGTGGTACCAATCAGCTTTTTATATCCTGGAAAGATTGCTGTCCGTACCAATCGACCGCCATTTTGTTGGAAGAATGTCATATAACTTTTGTGAATTTGGATGCTCAAACGTTTCTAAAAAGGGAGATGTAGCGGTACTTTTTGTATGAATGTAAATGTTGATCATCTTGTGTTTAATTCTAAGTATTATAAAATCAAAATTAATCATAAACACTGTACATATTAAGAATTTGCCGGTTGCTAAAGTCTTGCTACATAATTAATTACTCTGAACGTATGATGAATAATAGTAGGCCTAGCTAGTTAGTTTAGAAACCGTAGGATCGTTGTATTGAAAAAACAAAACAAAACAAACAGTGCTATCTAATCAGATTAATATTCAAAATATTTTTAATTATATGTAGTTATTATTACCATTTATGTTGTGTTTACAAACAAATTAATCAATTACGAAGTGATCTGAACTTAGAATTATCCAGTTTCCTACTAGGCTTCCATTACAAGATGTAGATGATGGTTATACGTAGAAAGGATTGAACACCAACCAAGTATCGTGCATCTGCAGCGAACATTTCACTACATCAAGTTTTCAGGTACGTAGTTTTTAATATGCTAAAGCATTTTTATTATACAAACTATAATACAATTAACATACCCTCCTCTTTTCAAACTATATTTGTAAACATTTCTGCGAAGTGTCGTGTTTGTAGACATCTCGACATTGGTAAAATGGAAATAATGGCAGGCATGTACTGATTGCTATTGCAAGTACCTCGTAGTGAAATAATTGAAAACAGTACATAAGCAGTGGAGTAATAAGTCAATACAAGTACATTATGTAATATATTGCTTAAAGTTTTTTATACAGTGTCAGTTAAAACTTTGAAAAAATAGATATTTTCAGAAAAAATGATGCTGTGCTATCAGCATTTGCTTCATTTCACCCTCATCTGTAAAGTGTGAAATCTAAGAGGAAGTATGAAGAAGAATTCTCCAGTGAAGAGGAAATGTGAGGAAGAACTTCAGCCTGAAGTGGGGTACTTGAGTATGGAAGCACATTATGCTAATATAATAAAAAGTTTGAAAACAATGATTTGTAATATGTAGTATGTCCCCCCCCCCAATAATTTAATTATGTTTATAAGTCGTGGGATAAGTGAGATGGTATGTTTGTTTATCGTGAAAATGTAATGTTTAGCGTGGAAACTTGACTAACTGACCGCTTTAAATGCAATGTTCGCCACTGTCGTTTAGCTGTTGCAAATAAAAACAAAATGGTGCTTGGTTTTGAATGCTTAACTTTCAGAATAGTTTTCTTGTAAGTGTTCATATCATTATTTTCAGTAATTGGCTATAGAACCAGCTATATTTATTCTTACAGATAATCACCATGTGGGTGCACACTTATGCTAAGGTTTCTTTTCAAAAACCATGTTACAGGACTAGCAGTGAAGGCAGAGATGTTCAACAACCTCTGAATTCTCCACTAACTTATTCCCCTACAAATCCTTCTAAAGAAGACTAAACCAATAAATAGCGCAGAAGCAAGTTGAAAAATATCCAATATGGAAGAGTTAATCAAGAAAATGAAAAAGCAAAGTTTAAGAATAAGCGGATATCAGAGATAATGCTTTACCTGGTGTCGTAAGACTTTTGTTACAGGGTACTCCAAGGAAAAGAGATGTAAAGAAATGTGGTAGACGATACTCCCAATAAACGAAAGATCTATCTATGACCATTTAATTTTTATTATCCAGATTTCTACATCAAATGTTTGGAATGCCTCACCCTTCATACTTAGAGAAGTTTTGTAAATTGTGAACCAGGTTGGAAGAAGTGTTTGAAAGTATTTTAAAAAAAGGACTAAGCGTGAATCCATATATAAAAGATTGTACATTAATTCCTTGGCTTTGAATGTAAACTAATTGGAATATTGCCAGAGAAAAATACTCTGCTTTTATAAATTATGATGGATCATAATTCAATTGTTTTCAAGTTGTTGGTTTGAAAGGAAATTCCTTGCTTATTTCATAAAGTAGATAGTTAGGTTTTAAGTCAACATGCTATAAACATTCTTGATAAAGCAGATTTCTGTGCGTGGGGTGTTGCTTGCGATGGAGCTTCAGAAAGTATTTGCATGTTCAAAACTTGATATTAAGCTTGTAAACTCTGTAATAGATATTGATAGGTTATTTCTTCATCCTCATAAAAAGGTATAATATTTATAGTATGTTAGAAGCTTGTCATATCTTAAAATATCAAATTTAACAAGATTCACAAGGCAAGAGAGAAAAAATTGAATGTAGGTTGTTATAAAAACTTAGTGGATCTAAAAACAAGATAACTTAGTTTAAGTAATGGATTAGCTCTTAAGCATATCCAGTGGATTAGGCAGAAAATGTTTCTCTTCCTTGCTAGACACTTAATTTCTCAGTGGCTGATTTCACTGATTTTTTTTAGGTGTGTTGTTAAACATCTTTATTTTGATGGTCCTGGGGAACATTTATTTTTCAAGCATTACTGACAGGGCATTTCGTTTGTGAAATTCCAGGAATTATGTAACGAAATACTTTTAAAGCTCCTCTGACACTGGCAAATATGGGAGCAGATTGTCACTGAAATAATAGAATATATGAAGACATGTGTCCAGCTTCTGACTCAACCAGCCTTTCTATATCTTCAAATCTGTCTTGACGTACAAACTTTCCCAGTTTCCTTTATAAATTTTTTATTCCTGCTCACAGGGCGTGGAGTGTGGAATAACAATTTGTACACGTGAAGAGTTTATTTATGCTTTGTGTAAAGTTATGTAATCATCATATACAAGCCTCTTCTGCAGCCAATTGTGTGGCTTTCCAGGATGCACCATATTGCATTATTTCTTTGAGCTCTAAAGAATATAATCCTATGACATTTGTAGTTAACGTAGATACTGATAAAAATGAAGAATACTTTTCTACTTCTGTGGATAATGTTACTGTATATGAGATTCAGGCATCAGTATTGTTCTATGTGTCAGACAATTTTCTCCACTCATTCATCTCGCGTTCTTTCGGTATCTAATTATTGCATTCCCATCAGCTTACTTACATAGTGTGATCATGCATATAGTTATTCCCTTTTTCCACTGGTATTTTGTTTCTCATTAGATGTGTTGGGATTGTTAGGATTGTTACTGTCATGGAGAAAGCCTTAAACTGAATCAACTAAATAATATCGATGCAACTCATTTCCTCTTGACTATAATTGCACAACCAAGTTTGTAAGTATTTAGTTATTGAATCTATTTTTCCTTACATCCTAGAGCATAATCTTTTAGAAGAATCCAGAGAAGACATACATGAAAGAAAACTGCTTGAAATCATTGCCAAACATTATGTAAAGGTGAGGCTCTTAACCTATGGCAAACAGTATAAAATGAGGAGAATGTTGGAAGGGAAGAAAACATTCAGCAGTCCAATCAAAGAAATTTTTCTCAAACATATGCAAATAAGATATGCATGAGCACTTTAATCCTTTGGACAGATTCTAAATTCATCATTTATGACTAGCAATATTATGACATCCAAAAATGCTTGAAATCCACTTCATTGTTGGAAAAATAAACAGTTTGTCAATTATATTCGACTTTGCGTTTTTTGGGTTTTACTGAAAAATCCCTATTTGGGTCGATACTTTTTTATTTATAAGACAAACGATAATTTAGAAATAACATCTTTATAATATTGCAATTCTTAATTTCAAATTAACTGAGCGCTGAATTAAATATTGTAAACTTGATGTATATCAAAACATCATGCCTCTCCATGACACAACAATGAGTTTGAGAACTTATGCTAAAATCTTTATCTAAAGGCATTGATCTATATTATTGTCAGAAACTACTTCTTAGTAGTATATATAATTTGTTCGTAGTTAAGCACAAAGCTACACAAAGGGCTATCTGTGCTCTGCCCACCACGGGTATCGAAACCCGGTTTCTAGCGTTGTAAGTCTGCAGACATACCGGTGTGCCACTGGGGGGCAGTATATATAGTAATATAAATATATGGGCGTGTTGGGCTAAGGATTCTTCTACAGTAAGCGTCTGTTATTTGTAGGTGATAAATTCGACAACAAAATAATAGCATGCACTATACTTGTTTTTTAAATAATATATATATATCAGAAACGAGTTCAAAGTATGTACAAAAATTCTTTACACTTATAGTAGATCATAGTTGTATCTTAAATACTATACATTTCTCATCTTTTTGTCAAAAGTCCACTTAGGCCAATTCAATTGCTTTAGAATTCAGTTGACAAGCCGAACTATTTTTCTCTATTTTTTATCGCAATAGTATCCGTGTATAATTCACTTACACTGTCAGGTGAATTACCGCAGTTGTATCCTGAACTTCCAATAATCGTCTGCTTTCGTACTTCCAATAATTGTCTACTCTTGGTACTTCTAATAATCGTCTGCCTTTTGTCAAAGTCCACACAGACTTTAGAACACCCTTTGACAAGACAAATTATTCTCCTTATCTCGTTCAAAGTGTTAATCTCACTCTAACATAATCAACCATTAGGTCATTCATTCCCATTATGGTTAACTTTACGTTTTCTAACTTTTTTCTGATCAAACTTCTCTTTCACGTGACTTTACTTTTAGTTTGTTTCCGTTCGTTTGGTTGCAGCTATTTATACGTCTATCCATAGCCTCGACACCATTGGATTGTAAAGACAACGACCTCAATGAAATACAAACACAAAATAAAGTAATTAATAATACTACACTAAACAGTCTTTTGTATCTACCAACCATACAAACGGTGGTAGGTTGTTTCTTAAAAGTAACAGCTTCACTTCTTCCCGAATGTTAGTGTTCACCATTGCAAATATTTGTGACGTTGTTCTGACACAACCCACACCCAACTCATGGGCTACTCTTTTACCAACAAAGAGTGCAATTGACCAACAAGTTATAACGCCCCACCTTTGAAGTTCGTATCTCAATTTTATTGAGTACCTGATGTTCAAGCAGTTTATTGAGATTCGGAATGTTAACTCCCCGATAATCGAAATTTATCAACTAATAATTTTTACCATGTTTATTTATGAAAATAAAAATAAAAATGTTATATATATATATATATATATATATATATATATATATATA
>NW_013666873.1:257928-282663 GCF_000517525.1 Limulus polyphemus | reverse complement strand
ATATATATATATATATATATATATATATACTATATATGGACATTTATTTTGTTTGAGTGAGCATTAATTAGCTTTGTTGATCCGAAATTAAGAGGAAATATAATGTATTAAATTCAAAAACTCCAAATGAAAGAAGACCCAAACAGGATAAGAAGATTGCCGTTTTAGGTATAACAGCTCGCAACAAAAACTTTTAAGATTTTAACATCAAGTTGGAAGGCAAGTCATGAAGCTATATAAGAATGCCTAATCAACCGTAACCTATAAATCACTACATGTGAAGATATGAAACTTACTTCAAACCCGTTTCTTGTTTGACCGATCCTTCTGTTTTTTCCACGTCGAAATAATTCGGTCTCAGCCAACCCTGTCTATTGTAAAAGCCCAGATTGCTGTGCTGCTTACCATACATTTCAAGTTCTTTTGCTGTGTAAGCTGACGAACCAGTTTCGTAGAAGTCATACTTAACCTCTGGGTCTTTAGAGTAGCAAACAGTCTGATTATAAGAGTTACAAGTTAATTCTGTGGGAGAAAGATATATAATCATATTAGCTTCTCTCCTATTTCTATCAGCTCAAAACGTACTACAATATCCATATTGACATTGAAACAGTGATCTAAGCGGGATTGATTTTACTTCTTTAGGTAGCACCCAAGAAAGTTTTTTATATTGATTAATTAAGATGAAACAAACATTTTTTTGTATGATACCAAACAAATATTTTCATTATATTTGATATTCATAAAGACTAAATATATATAAACGAGTTTATGTTAATCTGGAATGCTTAACGGAAAACAATCATGGAATGAAATGCTAAGTTCTGATAAACGTTCTGTTAAATTTATCGTTTTCATTATGTCTGTATATTACACTGTTTACTAGATATCATGTAGTAACCAGTAAAGAATCGAGTCTACTTTAAACTATGGCTTTAGAGACATTTTTTACAAATCATGTTGTTTTAACTGCTGCTTTATCAGCAAACAGAATTATTGGCCGTAGTAACAATCAACGTATAGATTAAACCTTATTAAATGGTTTAATGTGGATTTATAATTACATCTTCACTCATTTTCACCTAAACAATATGTCAATTGCAGCACAAAACGAAACCAAGTGAAACTAAATGGTAATTAGTTTAGTATCCGTTGAATATAAATAAAAAATATAAATAAGGTACTTTGCATTGCATATTGCCTTTTTGTTCATTTAAATAATACCATAACTTTTCAGTATTAATGGCAAATATAATGCAGAGGTTGAGTACGCTACATTGAATCGATTTCGGAGCATCACCACATTGTTACAGTTCATGTTCTATCTGTATACCGTGTCTCTTAGCAACAGACCTGCACTCCAAAACTCTCCGTCATAACGCTGTCATGTTCAAACAAACTCTTCATGCTTGATTCTTTCTATAAGCCATCTAGTAAATGGAGACAAAGATTTTTCCATTGCTCGTTTCAACAGTCCAGTAGCATAGAAATCCACAGGTGTTATGTTCGGCGATTTGACCAGTATATCTCTGTACGGAATAACATGAATACTTGATTCATTCTCCAGCAGCTTGATATATGTAACAGTTGAATGGTTATGTTGTAGAAACAACTTGTCACGTTTTAACAAACATAGATCCTTTTTGATTATGTTGCGCGCTGTTGTCTGGGACATGGGGACAGCTTTTGCCACTGACCTTTCTGTTCATGAAATCTCACCTGTTATAAGATACCATACTTTGGTTACCATGCCTGGAGTATGACTTGTTGTAGGTCTCTTTGTCGATGGTCCAGTTCCACCAAGTTCATCTATATAACTTCGTTTTCTGAAGCCACCAACTACAAGATATATCATCGTCTTGGAAATTCTAAATCTTTATAATCTAAATATATGAACGAATATTTTAAGTCGGAAAAGCGACCAGTTTTCGATCGCATCGTATTACTTAACAATGTCAAAATGTAGTTCTAATACATGCTGTTACGTAGGCAGTGGATACCTGTCTTATGGATTGCTTTTTTGCGTATTCAAACTAGTTTTAATATAACGTACTCAACCCTCTGTATATACAAGTTTCTCCATATTAAAAAAAATCAATTGAGTATACTTCGGATCTTCATGAATGCTTCCTGGAAAAAAGTAATAAAAACTACATATAAAACACGTTTACCCTGAGGACATTATATTACAATAAACGAGGTATAAGATTTCCACTTCCGAGCTGCCTTAAAACTATAGGTTGCCCTCAATAAAGTAAGTTACGTACTACAAGAGTAACTTTTAACTGATTATATGTACAGTTAGCTACACTATTTCGCCATAATTAACATTTCCAGTTAAATTGGTAAATGAAGCTTGACGGAATTGTGATACTGATTTGCGAGTATCGTGGCAATACATTTGTACGAAGAAAAAGAAAATACATATATTACTCAAAATAATTCCCTTTCATTAATCTTCTAGAACGGTCATCAGGGTTGAGCTAATTTCTAACACAACTGTTGAAAAGAGAAACACAAACTCACTCAATCAAAGATTTATCAATAAAGGCGTAACTATACAACAGTTTTATTGGACATTAAAAGCAACTTTCCGTTTTATACGTAAGAAATTTAAATCAAAGATTGTTCTGAATGTTTGTATATATGTATATATATATATATATATAGAGAGAGAGTATTTTTACCTCCATCTCTTTTTAATTGTGTCTTCATCATTAAAGACCTCTTTCCTTTGTATGCTAACCTTTCCTCAGCGGCAATTGGACACCCAGAAATACTGAAATATGTAGCATATGAAACATGAAATATCTTCAATAGAATTAACTAAATACAAAGAATATAAATTGACAGCCACAACAAGTTGAGAAAGATATTGGCTCTGTTTCTTTATCCCAATAAAAATTATATTTGCAATTCATTTCAGAAAACATATGTGCCTCCTTTTGGCTTTCATTTCAGACATAAGCCACGGAAATGATAAGCTTAAACATGTTAATCATGAAGTTAAGGTTTCGCGGTGTTATTTCAGTATCTGTAATTGGAAAATAGTTGCAGTAGCTACAAATGAAATAGATAAATGAAGAGTAAAAAGGTGTTGGTGTCAAAATATGCAAAATACCTCAACAGTTGTCGTTTTATTAGCTTATACACATAGCTATTAATTTAATTTAAAATTTATCTTGTAGTTTTTTGTAGTTAATTAATTGATTTTACACAAAACTGCTATACAATCAGTACACAAATAGCTCTTTATTGTAAATATTTATCGTGGCCACAGTTGGCATCTTTGTAGCATTATGCCTACCAATGTTTTCAAAGTCTCTGGTGTAATTTTATTCAATTTTCATTGAAAATTTGTCAAGGCTTGTTCTCTGGGTTTAAAGTTTGGACATTGTGGTGATCATTCCCTTTCACTGGAGATATCCTGAGGGTTCTTTCTTTTATTGAAAGTGTGTTTGGTGTCTTTATTTTCTAGTAATATGAAATTCTGCCCAATCAACTTTTTTCCAGAGGGTATAACATGACGGATTGATTTGTTGTTTGGTTTTTGTTAAGCACAATGCTACACAATGAGCTGTCTGTGTTGTGTTCACCATGTGTATTGAAACCCAATTTTCAGGGCCGCAAAGCGTAATGAACTAATATTGTGTGGTAATTATGGTGATTCATGATCCCATCAACACTTGGAAGATGGCCATCATCATTCACAGATATTGCGCAGAAAACTATCATTCTTGACTCTTGGCACAAGGCACTTCTTTCTTAATCTCTCTTTGACGAACATATATCCACCAATTGGAACCAAACGGTTCACATTTAGACTCATCTATCCAAAGGATCCTGTGCCACTGTTCCAAAGACTACGTACAATACATGTTCTTTCGCAAAAGCTAGTCACTTTGCTATACTTTCTTTGTGCAGTAAGGGACTTGTTGCTGCTATTATTCTTCAAAGGCCGCATTCCTACTGTGTTGTTGAGACTACACATCTTAAAATTTTATCTGACAAAGTTTTTTTTTTTCACAATTCGTCTTCGAATATCGAGAGAGTTGATTTTAAATATCTAACATCCATTTCAATGTGCTTTTTACTCGTTTCGGGCCTTGCCTGATGTGTTATAGAACTGTGTATCCTTGTATCAGTCCAGTGTATACTTCACCCTACTTGGTGAATAGCAGAGATCTTTTGGATTTTTTAAAATTTCCAACGAGTACCACGTAAGGATATGACTCTGAAAAGGGTGTCAATTTTCTCTGGTTTTGCATTTTAATGGCAACGCCACACTATATAAGCTTTAAGGGACGATATTTTTTTTTCCAAAAAAGATCACTTTTATACACATATGAGTACTTAGAATGTGAACAACTCAAATTTTTATTAGTTATGTCTGGTTCAGAAACAAATGGGCATCATATGTGACAATGATGCACCCCTTTGAACAACGTTAAAAATATACACTGCAATTAATCATTTATAACTATGTGTTGTTGTTTTTTCTTTAAAATTTAAACGAATTAAATGTGTAGCATATTAAAAGCATAGATAAAATGGGAAAATCAATAATTTACCTATTTTGATGTTTTTTTCTGTTATTTTACATTACAATGTTTTTTTATTTCATAGACGCAACAAATCAAACTAATAGCACTGTAGAATTCTAAGAAATGTTTGTTTGTTATTAAGCACAAAATTACACAATGGGCTGTCTGTGTTGTGCCCACCACGTACAAGGAAACCCAGTTTCTAGCGTTATAAGTCCACAGAGTTATCGCTGTGCCACTGGGAATCTCTAAAAAATTTTCACACTACTTTAGCAACGTCTAATATATGAATTAACTACAGATTTGGTCCATTTGATTGTATTATCTTGATAATAAGAAAACCAGTAAGACTTCAGTAATAGCTTCAAAGAGTATACGATTAAACGTGTTCTGTACATTAAAAAGCACAACATTAACTTCATATAAAGAACGTCCCTATCTTACCTACGATGTGAAGCTCTGCTACTGTTCACATGACCTCTACCGGTACACCCTGGTGTGGGACATCTAGCCAAAGAGAAAAAATCATACATCTCACATGAAGAAAGTGTAGTTTAACTATTAAAATGAAAACAAGATTGAAACTTACATGAACAATCAACTAAACAGTTTATTATTTCTGGTAAACATTAAACGAAACTCCCAGATTTATAGCCATGATTATATTAAAACAGCAAATTTTACTAGTAATATACGAATGTAAATGTTTATACAGTTCTATGGACTAAATCTAAAGGGAAGAAAAGTAAATCATTGAATCAATCTTCTTGATAAACAGTTCTGTTTTGCTACACCAGATAGCGCTACTGTTAGAAAAATTAACAAATAGCATCCAGTTACTTCAGGCTATATTTTGTTGCGTGTAAAGAAAAAAGTTCATCTGTGAATTTTAAAAAAGAAAACTCTAATCAATTTTTCATTAAACTAGTTTAGCCCAAAATACCAAAATATCAATAGCGTTAGTTGCTAAATCTACATAACTAAAAGTTCGTACACACATCATAATTATATTAGTAATTCTGAAGAGAAGCGCGAGTTTATGTTAACAACACAGATCGAAAAATCACACATGGACTTTTTTTCAGCTCATCTCCAACCGCAGAAACTCTACAAACAAATTAGCATGAAGTGAACAGGTAACCTGAGCGCTACAAGGTACAAGTAACATGTTTAACGAGAAATGGAGAGAGGACACCCTCAATATCGATCGTAGTTTCCGTTCTGCGTTATGTAAACGCAAGGCAAAAGCATACAATTGAAGCCCTTATTGAGAGTCGTGGTATATATTGTCTACTTTTATTTAACGTTATTGCTATAACGAGATTATGGCCACTACGTTTCACCCAACATTATAATCTATTTAGGTTAAGTGGGATATACGAATGGTGGATAGAAATGTAGTAAAATATCAATAGCACTTTTACATAACCAAAATTACAATTTATACTTACTTCACAATTGAATCTGCCTTTGATATCGCTGAAAAAAAACAAGGAAAATATTTTTACTTTAGGCCTGACACTACGAATATTAACTTATATATATATATATATATACCACATAGGTTACATACATTTATGAAACAGGTGGTACGTAATGTACATATAATCACCAGAAAACTGAATTATGGTCTACTTCACTAGTTAAGTTGTATTTTACGTACATGATAAAACTACCCATTCTGAGTAATGGACGTATTCTAAACAGTACTAAAAAGTAAACATTTCATCAAGATTACACATATATATGTGTACATAAAAAAAAAAAAAAAACCTACACAGATATATATGTGGGTGGGTGGGAGGTGGATGAGGGAATCAAACTAGTCTTCCCCTGACAAAATGTCAGTACTAAATTCATTAATAAATTTGTAGGTTTTAATACATAAATTTCAACAACTTTTTAAAGAGGTATATAGATAAACAGATAGATAATAGTTTATATCCGAGTCACAGTTAACTTAATGATATTATCCAGTTGGAGAGAAAATAACAATATATTACTGCTATGAAAAATGGTACAGACAAAGACTTTCCAATACCTTTCGAATCTTCTGAAACAATGATCTCTCTTCTTGAGCAATTGGATAGGCTGAAAAAATCCCATATAGGGTTATTAAGTAGAGGTATAGATACATTTATAAACGAGAGTATGTTGACATTTAATCTGTCATAATGTCATTATTAAGTCATTATTATAAATACGACTAACACTAGTTTGATGTTTCCCGATATACACAAATTTTCTCTCTCAGCATATAAAGTTTTTAGTTTATTTCTAGGATGATTATAATTCGTAACTGTGCCTTTCATTTCAATTATGGCGTTGCTAGGTAACACTGAATCTGGTTACGAGGAGATTATCGGTTCAATTAACCGTACCGACTAAAGTCCTAAATGTGACGTGGGTTTGTATTGTAGCAGTGGAAAGTGTGATCAAAGTTATCGTGTGTGGTTCAACTAGAGTGACTCATCCAGCTTATAACTAGTTTTGCTAAAACTATTGAAACAAAACTCATATGTCCATTTTGTTCGAGATACTTTGAAATAAATTTTGATCACGTGAAGATTTTGAAACCGTATTCTCTACATAACTCATCATGGAAGGAAGTTACATAAAGTTGATAATCACTCTAATTAGTAAGAAGCAACTCTGCCTTCCAACGAAAGGAAGGTTACCATAGCAACAGTGATGTCAAAGGAAACACACAACATACCAAATTTATTCCATTTTTACTGAAACAACTCCCAGTATCTGTACGCCATCTATTAAAACGGCAGGCTCTGCACAGATAGTCCCACAGGGACAGTGAAAACAGTGTTGTATTTAGATTGCTGGCTTTCATGAACAATAAAGACGTCCATATTTTACTGTATTATTATTATTATTTTATTCAGAAAATTACTGTTCTCACTTGCACAAATGTAACGTTGCTGACCTATAAGAAAAACATGATAGAATGCAAAACATTTGTACAATTAGTTATTTTTTCATTACAATGGAATGTTGATGGATTAAATCGAGTGTAATACGTTTTTGATTACGTAACAGATTTATGTGCTATAAGACATGCCTGCTACATTAGATATACTTTGTTTTAAACCCTTAACAAGATGGCTACCCTCTAAGAAAAATGCTTCTAATGTAAAAACCTTTTTTTTTTCTCGTAATAGTTGGAACTGGTAACGTCGCTTAAAGAGTTAAAACCCTCTTTATAGGACGCAACTAAACTATGATAAATATGTTATCTATCTTAATGAATTTCAAAAAAAAATTTGATGCTTCAGAAGAGAATTATAACAATCTTCCTGCTTTGGATGAAAAATATAACACACTTCAAAAGTACTCGAAATTTTTGTTTATTCAAATATTGTTTTAAAAAGTTGTTAATTTCCCGAGTTGTCACACTTCAGAATGTCTATTAAGTTGGTTAACATTTTCGAGAAATGGGCATTCGTCGTTTGCTTGTTTATCGTTAAGCGCAAAGCTACTCAAGGGAGTGTCTGTGTTGTGTCCATAATTGGCGTCAAAACTTATCGCTGAGCCACTCAATATGTTAGTTTGAAAGATCGCAAGAAATCTAATAATAACCATATTTTTTGTTACAAAAGTATACAGAATAGTTACACCGCAAGGAAGATTATGTAATTAGACAAAATAATATTATACTATTTGGTTGTCATGTAAAGCTGAGAGATATGTTTGAATACCATGGAATGTGACCTTGAAGTCTTCGTGGCATTCGAACAGTCAAAATAAGAAGCACAATAAGTTTCAATTGAGACTATTAATCGCCACCACAGCAGAGGGAAATAGGGATTAAATACAACGAACCTTGTTCGAAATACGGTAAAAAAAATTAAGATTAATCATCGCCACCACAGCAAAGGGAAATAGTGATTAAATTCTATGAACCTTGTTCTAAATACGGTAAAAGAATTAATATTATTAATCGCCAGTACAGCAAAGGGCAATAGTGATTAAATACAATAAACCTTGTTCGAAATACGGTAAAAGAATTAAGATTATTAATCGCCACCACAGCAAAGGGAAATAGTGATTAAATACAATGAACCTTGTTCTAAATACGGTAAAATAATTAATATTGTTAATCGCCACTACAGCAAAGGGAAATAGTGATTAAATACAATGAACCTTGTTCGAAATACGGTAAAAGAATTAAGATTATTAATCGCCACCACAGCAACGAGAAATAGTGATCAAATACAATGAACCTTGTTCAAAATACCGTAAAAAGGGTGGAAGTTTGTTTCCACGAGGAATTTCATTTACCTATTGTGATGTAACAATGGTCCTACTGCATGCCCTACACCACTGAGTCCTTGAGTAGCACCTTTAACACCTGTAAAAACAAAACAAAACAGGATTATGTTGGAAACGTTTATAATTAACTGTATATTTCAAAGATATAAGATTCTCTAACAAAGAATATTATTTATGATCACACATAGCAAATTCAATGTTTCAGTTTGAGTTATCATTAAATGAAGGAACAACCCATTTACCTATCCTATTTCATGTAATGTGAAAACCTGATATAAAATTTCCTTTTTTTATTGATCCATCTTCTAGGAAGGCAGTCACCTTGTTGAAGGTGACACCTGCGTTTCCGGGTCATATGTTATACAGAAGATACACGAGCTATGTCTTTGTTTGTTTATTTGTAATTAAGCATAAAGCTACACCCTGGGCTATCTGTGCTCTGTCAACAACGGGTATTGAAACCCGGATTCTAGCGTTGTAAGTCCGTAGACATACCGCTGTGCCACTGGGGGGCCCGAGCTATGTGAGATTCGATCGACTGATTTACTAAATTATAGTTAATTCTACACTGGAAATACTTACTTAGTCTCTTCATTTTGAAGAGACTAAGTGAGTAATACGACATCTCATGTCAAAGAAAATAGCAAGGTGAAGGATGAATGTTACGTTTGTTTAAAGTTACATGAGCGGGGGAAACAGTTTAAAACTGATTTAGTGCAACGTAATGTCCTACTATTTAACTGAGTTGCTTCTGTTAACAGCGAAGAGAAAATTATACGGGGATAGCAGAACGCAACTAGATTTGAACGTTCGATCCTCAAACAGTTTGTAAAGTTGAACTTCAAGAAATAATATAAAGCAGATTAAAAGTATTTAGGCGAATTTTACATCATAGCCTCGATCTTTCCAGGACATCATAAGGTAATAAGAGCATATTCATAAAACGGGCATAGATCATTATTCACCTTAAATTAACATTCAGAAAATATGACATCGCCTGTAAAGAAACCGAATTACTACATACATTATGCTGCAGATCATACAAAGTAGTCCTGTTAAACCCTGGTTGTCCTGCGTTGTGCCTAGGTATTAATCTGTAGCGTATATGTTAAAGTAAATGCAATGCAAATGGAAACATAGTGCTCGTTTTCAGTAAGACAGAATAAACTTGGACATCTTCATATTTCTGTTTGATGTTAAAGCAGGCTTCATCCATCGATCGACACAGATATTGATCCGCTGAGATAATTATTCCCCTCAGCCATATAGGATCTATGGAAACACGACGAATATAATTTAAGCCTTCCGCCTGCAGGTGAATTCATAGGGGAGTTTAATTGCCCCTAGAGGGAAGACTGGTCGAAAAAGGTTTGATAAACACAGAGAGATATTACTTAACCAGTTTAAGATAACGAATATTTGTTTAATCTGAAATTTAGGAAGAAAATAAATAAGCAAGCTTGAATATACAAAAATAATGCACAAAATAGCATTTGAAGAGCAAAGTAGCAAATCACCGAGTACAACTCGATCTTTGTGGTGACAATAAAAATATTAACAATTTCCTAGTAGAGTAACAGGATTTTATTTCAGCATTATGCACTTCTTTCCAGTTATTATTCAAGTGCAGGAATCCTGATCAACTGGCTGAACAGAATTGCACAATACTTTAGCAAGTGGTGAATTGAAAACCTAGCAGATAAATTTGTGTATGCTCGTTTATTTCTTCCTTTTAAATGTATGACGTAAAATTAACAACTTTGAAATGTTGTGATTCCTATAGAAAACGAATCACGAAACGCTTTAGGTTTAACAAGTGTGAGAAACATCTCGTTAGAATGCAGAAGCCTTTTTTTTTTATTCCTAATCAATGGCCAGTGATATAACAGAGTTTAAATACATAATGGATCGACTAAGATTATTGCGATAAACAGCAGTTTAAGTTGATCATGATATTTATCACAGTATTCCAGATTGGAATTTAGATGCACCAGGTTCAGTCTAGCTGATAATTCCCCTTGGACATTGGCATGTGGCAGACAAAAGATGGATAACGCTTCTTGGAGAGTAGCATGTGGCAAACAAAAGATAGATAAGCCTCCCTGGACAGTGGCATGTGATAGACAGAAGATAGATAAGATCTTTTGGGTTGTGGCATGTGGCAAATAATACTTCCTGGATATGTGATAGACAAAAGATAGATAAAACTTTCTGGACTGTGGCATGTGACAGACAAATGATGGATAAGGCCTCTTAGACAGTGGCATGTGGCAGGCGAAAGGTAGATGTGAAAACATATATTTAAACACCTTTGATACGAAATATGCAATTACTGGCTAAAGAATTGTGAAATAAAACATATGTGATAAAATATGATGCTTCGTCACATTTCTTAGGCCTAATTCCCTGGATAACTTTAATTTGGAAAATTTAAGCTCGGTAAAGTAATTTAATTTACAGGTTGTATCGGGAACATTATATAACTTAAGGGAATCAATTAAATGCGTTAAAATCATATAATGGAATAAAGATGTAATTGTATTTTTTAATGAACTGGCAAGTAGTACACTTTACTGTACTAATCGTATTAACATTTAATATCACAACTCAAAGTAAGGTGTTTACAAGTTATTCTTCTGGATCACTACTTTACTTCATTATATACACAATTCTAATAAATGTGGATTAATTTTAATATCGTACTAGAAGGTGTATTCATAATCATTTTACTAAAAACCGATGGGCAAGTACTATACGGTAAAATCAAGTTAAAAATATCATAAAGGCTCAGGTTGAAACTCGTTGAAAACTTCGAAAAAAATTAAATATATGTTTAGTATGTATCTTACTATTAAAAATTATACCTTCAGTTTCAAAAATACTTTTCCATATTTTGTTGTATGTGTTTTTAGTGTATTTGTTTTTCCTAAGACGCTGAAAAGTTCTAAACCTAATCTAAACTATTTTCGTCAATGGTTTAAATATTTCATACGTTTCTCTTTTTATTACACCTTTAACTTACCTTTCGATAAAACCTTAACACCACCTCATATATTCGCTCAGGAAAGAAAAAATCGATTTGTTTTGAATTTCGCCCAAAGGCTACACGAAGGTTATCTGCGCTAGCCGTCCCTAATTTATCAATATAAGACCAGAGCGAAGGCAGCTAGTCATCACCATCCACCGCCAACTCTTGGGCTACTTTTTTACCAACGAATAATAGGATTGACCGTCACATTATAACGCCCCCACGGTTGAAAGGGTGGGACGGGGATTCGACTCCCATCACCCTCAAATTGCAAGTCAAGCGACCTAGCCAACTGGCCATGCCGGGTCAGGGAAGAAAAATATTCACATTAAGGGGTTTAAATATTTCATTTGTTTTTATTGTTGTTGTTGTTCTGACACCTTTAACCTACCTTTCGACAAAACCTTAACATCACATCATATATTCGCAGTGGAAAGAAGAATATACATTATCTTCACTACATATGATTATTCATTACGTACAGCTTGGAACAGCTCAAGTTCAGCCACAAGTGAACGTATAAATTTGGTATGAACGCTGAATTTGAAAACGATAATTATATTCTATTTTAAAATTTAACTCTAATTTTTCACCCTTTTTGGATCTTCTATTTTTTTGATATTGTTTTATTATATTATTGATATTATTTTAGCACTTATCATTACCGTCTGTTATTCTTAGGAAAAGAAGTGTTGAAAATGAATCATTTTATTGCAATATTAAATAAGCAAGATAAAAGATACGAAACATTGAATAAATCTACTATTTATGGTCTGAACAGAAAGCTGTAAGTTTTCTTCAGTTTCACATATAAAGTTTCTAAAACAGCTATAGGTGGGATAGTATATTTATTTGTGTGCAACATGTCGTTCCTAACAGTGAAACATGATCACAATGCAAGTTTCAAAGGACAAATAAATTCGTATGCATTCAACCAAAGAATCTTATACTAGTTGCAACTCAAGTTATATGTAATTGTAATAGAACGGTGTTTCTGGTGTTTTATTTATTTATGTAAGTAACTTCTGACAAATAGAAAGGTGTTCTTGTTGTTTCATTTATTTATGTGAATAATTTCTTACAAATAGAAAGGTGTTCGTGATGTTTTAATTATGTTAGGCTTTAATTCTTTGAATCTTAATGATTCCAAATGTCTTTTTTTTTTTTAGTTTTTGTCTACATGCAATATTTTTACATTTCGAAATATATTTTGCGTTGCTTTTCAATCATGTGTTCATGTTAATGTTGGATTTTTTCGTTTTTCATGTTCCTTGCTACTACAGAGACTGAGTTTTGATGACAGTATTAATAACTATAGTTATCTTTGCGGCTGCCAAAAACTGATTAACCTGACTCCAGTTTGAAACACCTCACAAGATGTGCAACAATTCCTACCCCCGCTTTGTTACTTAGTGCATTCTTAACCATTATCGCTAATATAGTATAAAATATCTTGAAGAACCATTTGCTGAGAACAAACCACATACTATTACAGAAATACATATTTAAAATAAATACTCAACTCGAGTACATTTTTTTGTATATACTTCAAAATCTACAAAATTACAGAATATATTATTAGTACAAATATTAAGGCCTATATTTAACTCCAATAGTAGTTGAAGTGCCCTTTTGAAATTTGTCAAATATTTGGTATATTCTGATATGTCATTAATTAATAGGCCAACCAGTTGGTAAAACTTGGTTCATTCACCTTTGTTTTTTATAAAATGCATATAAAAACAAAGGGACCTAGAGCTAAACAGTTTAAAGTTTTAATAGAATAGTACAAAGATTTGTCCTAAAGACAACTACGAGACTGTTATTTATGACAATGCTACATGATTACCTCTAACAAAGCATAATGTTACGGTATTATGTGTAACAATGCATATCACTACAGTATTATCCGTAACAATGCAAAACATTATGATGCTATATGTAACAAAATTACAGCACTGCCTGATTGGTTTTAAAAGTTGTGTAAGGAAAATAAATACAAAGAAATGACATAATTAAATAGACATCCTCCCTGAGCTGGAGAATAAAGGCATTAGAACACTAACACAACCTGGCTAATTACCGGACATGAACCCCATTGATCACCTGTAGGCTATCCTCGACCAATTCCAAGGACTCTCTAATATAGGTTATGTGCTAGGAATGGGCTGCAATCCCGCATATCAGGATTGCTAGTCTTGTCCACAAGGTGTAAGCTCATTGCTGTTTTGAAAAGACTGTACCACAAAGTATCAACCCACTCATATGTTGCCCGTGCTATGTATGGTTCAACAATAAACTGGTGTTCTTTCAAACTTGGGTGTCTATTTACTTATGTCGAGCTTCTATACACACAATAAACATATCTGGTGTCTATCTAGTTATAGGCATTTTTCATGTGTAAACTGGGAACTGATAAGCTGATGCTTCTGTTACCAGAAAAAAGGCCTAGCATATCAAAAATGCATATAACATGTGATTTAACATTTTTTTAAAAACCTATTCTCACTGCTAAAATAGATTATTAAATGTATTTTAGTAATATGATGAATAACTACTCATTATTATATTGCCTGTAAGGTTCTGCTATCTTAACTTTTTAAAACTGACCAAAAGCTTGCGTGTATCAAAACGGCAGTTTTTTTCCTTCGTATTTTAGGTTTTGGAAAATAAACAGTTTGTTGTGATTATCAAAGTTACCCTCAACTTACCTTCATCCAAAGACATAATTTGAAAACCACTGTCCAGTATCATCTTGAGTTTTTGCAACCCTGCTATCGTGTCCAGGGACCAGCAATGATCCATCTTGTAAGAAAATGCGACTTTTAAACTTAAGTTTCTGGCCTTACTACAAGCTGCACCCAACTCTGCAGAACTGAGACGAAAATCTCCCAGCTTCACCAACCCCTCTGAAGGAGGACTGAAGGGCAACCAACCAGGGTTAATCTTTTCCCCATATTATGAATACATAGATTTCGTTGGACAGGCGCGGTTCCTGACAATAATACATATACACTCACATGGTACAACTAACAGCACTATGACGTTCATTAGAGCCACCATAGCAACCCACCTCGCTGGGTTTATGCAGATTACCGTAATTAAACATTAAATTGGAGACTTAATAGCTTGGTAATTCCATTAGGGGTTATGCGTGGATAATCAATTTGAAAGTGGAATAGTGGATTGATTGCAGGTCACTGCTACCGACGTCATAGCGGACAGTCACTTAAAAATGGTAGAAATAGCTCCATTAAAGTTATCTTAGTCAATCCGTAAAATTCAATCGGTCCAAAGCGTTAAGTCAAACTTCCAACATCCAATTCAATTTGTCTTATAAGAACTAAGAGGAAATAGTTGTATAAAAGGTAATAGTCATTAATGACAGGGGGTTTCCCCCCTATTGATTTATTGACTTGGTAAAAATACTGTTTTAATTTTCGTTTCATTAGAGAATATGACGGAACTATTTTATATATTTGTATATTCAGTCTTCACACTCCAGTTCTATTTAGTTTACGTAGCTCAAGAAAACATAAAAAAACAAGTGAAACGAATCCGGCTGCGTGACATCAGGGTCACTCGTCAGTCGTAGGTACAAAAACTCTGATAAGCTAAAACACTCTGAATGTATATCTGTAATGTTAATTATTAATTTTTCTTACATATACATACATCTAATATTACCGAATGGAACACCCCATGTATTACATGCTAGTATAAAGTTTTAAGTTGTGATAAACAACATGTCCGCTTTCACATCTACGGTATGCTTCTGCCTCAGATCTGTAGCAGTTTGTGTTCACTCACAAATGATCTTTACTGTTTGCAAGAAGGAAAACTACAAGGAATTAAGTTAGAGTTGAAATTTTTTGTTTAATTTCATACTCAAAGGCATTCACGTCGATCAGAAAGGCAGATCACGGTTATATGTATCACAGATATTCCCTCATTAAACATCGTATTTAAAAAGTACAGTGTGCGTATGCCTTAAGTCGGCTCGTGCTTAGTTTGACAATAATGATAAACGTCCATTAATTCACCTAGTTTAATGATTTAAATTACTTATAGTCATTTTCAATTTGAATTTGTTTGATTATGCTTTATACAAAAATATTATCGGATCCACTTTTATATGTGGTTTACAACTAATTGAATTTGAAATGTTCAACAAGATTCGTTGAGCTGTTTGAGTGCGTCTGGAGATAATATTTTGATTTGTTAGCAAGTACGCTTAAAGAGGACGACGAAGCCCGTGGAACAACTCACGTTCTTCCAGCTGAGCCTTCTTTGAACAATAAAGAACACAGTTTGTTTTTGAGTTTCTTGTTCTTGTTGTTGATGGATCGCTAATAAACTGGTTATTGCCTCTTAATTTATGTGGTAACTCCTTGAGTTCAGAAATATGCAAAACGTAAATAACATCTGTGACTAAATTACTTCCGCTTTTGAACGTAACTCTGTGTTCAGGTTTCTTAATATAGGTCTACAAATAAAACGAAATATTTAATAAACTACTTTCAGAAAAAAATAAAGTTTTTTTAAAACCTTAGCATATCTGTTAAAAAATGGGGGTCAAAAACCACAGCACTACAGAGAACAAGTACATCAGTAATTTGAAACATTGCTGATGTAGTATACGATGAAATAACTAAGATTAATGTTTGAAAAGAATAAACTATTTTATGCACTAGTATATTTACTCTAATATAACATATAACCATAGAACAGTACTTATTTGTGTATAATCAATACAAAAGAAAAAGTCAATATAACCATCTCAGACTGAAGCTTCTCGAGAGGTTATGAAATATCCTTGAAATGAATTCATGTTAGAATTTAACGTTTTGTTTCGCGATCAGGTTTAAAAGTACTAAAATATATTAACTTGGTTTGATGAAGGGCAACTGTTTTTAATAGTTATAATGACGCTCTAAAACAGACACATTAACCCTGTTATTGGTCTAAATTAAAGCTCAATTAACGTGACCAAAGAAATAATACTATTATGTCAAATCAATTCTTTATCCAGTATCTGTCGTTGACCTCATTTGACGTTTCCACATCCAGAGTTTTCAATACCTTATAATAAAAGAAAACAACAACTAGAGGGATACTCAGTAGAGCGCATACCGCTGACACACAGCGTTGATCATATTCGGTCCCAAACAAAATACGAAAATATGTCCCTATGTCCATCGACACCATTTTTGACAGGACAACGAGAAACGATATTCTACATATTTTCACCAATTTTCATAAAAATCCGATCATTTTTGACTGAGTTATAGAGCAAAAATAGTGTGAAAAATCGGTCCCCCATGTTAACAGATAAGTATTCTTTGGATTTTCGTGACTTTGCTGTGATCTTGACCTTTAACCTCGACCACCTAAAAACAAATCACTTCTATGTTGAATCATAGTCCAAATCTATACGAAATTTCGTCCAAATCCATTCAGTCGTTTTCGAGAAACAAGCATACACACACACACACACACAGAGAGGAGTGAAACATAATCTCCGTCCACCTTCGGTGGCTGAGGTAGTAACTCTAATAGTATTCGTATCTTGTATCTATGGCAAAGCTTATTAAGGCTTTCTGCCGTCGTACCTAATTTTGAACTACTAAGTAGATAAAAGGCAGCCAGTCAGCAGTACCCTACCACCCATCATCCCACACTAATGAATTTATATCACTCTTATAACGCACCCATAGCTCAAAGTGAGGGGAGTATTATCCCGATTCAGTCTCGCCTCGCCAACTCCGAAATCCAGAGTTCCATCACAAGTTCAAACCGCGCCCTCTACAATAGAAAAACAAAGCTACCTGTTGTTATTGGTTTAAACATTTAACTTAAATTAATGAAACCAAAATAAATTATATTATGATATCAGATTAATTCTTTGCTTCAGAATCGGCCGTTGATCAAATCTAAATATTTCCACGTTTAGGGCTTCCGATGTTTTGATAGAATAACATTTAATGATTAAAAGAGCCACGCAGGTGTAGAGTGCAAATTAATAGTTATAGAAGAGTAGTAAAACCATGTCAGTCGTAAAATGGAAATATAAGAACAGGAAAGAAAAAAAGGAAAGCAATTACAAAAAAGAAATGTATGTAACAGCTTTGGTGCAAACACAAAAGATAACGTTAAGCATCACAAAATACTTATTGTAACCCTCTACTGCGCACTTTATGAAAATACAGTGGAAAAATGTTCTCTTTAAATATATCCTACTTAAGTAGGTTTATATTACACAAAATAAACATTTTTTTTGTGAAATATATTTTGGTAAGTTATGAAAGATTAAACTACCTAGAAGTAACATTGTTAAATTGATGAACCAACAAAAATATATTCATGATTTATTTAAACTGTTACCTAGAAGTAACATTGTTAAATTGATGAACCAACAAAAATATATCCATGATTTATTTAAACTGTTACCTAGAAGTAACATTGTGAAATTGATGTACCAACAAAAATGTATCCATGGTTTATTTAAACTGATACCTAGAAGTAACATTGTGAAATTGATGTACCAACAAAAATGTATCCATGGTTTATTTAAACTGATACCTAGAAGTAACATTGTGAAATTGATGTACCAACAAAAATGTATCCATGGTTTATTTAAACTGTTACCTAGAAGTAACATTGTTAAATTGATGAACCAACAAAAATATATCCATGATTTATTTCACCTGTTACCTAGAAGTAGCATTGTTAAATTGATGAACCAACAAAAATGTATCCATGATTTATTTTAACTGTTACCTAGAAGTAACATTGTTAAATTGATGAACCAACAAAAATACATCCATGATTTATTTAAACTGTTACCTAAAAGTAAGAGGATTCATCTACAAATGTGAAACATTTACACAGATGTGTTACCTGTACGTTACAATGCGCAATAGAGAGTTAAATGTAACAGAAATGTAAATAGGCAACACGCTGTAACAACATTTTGAGTAAAACGAACGAAAAGGCACAATATAGTCGTTGTATATGCCGTCGTAAACATAAAACCGAAACTGTTTCTGTGGATTTTCTTGTTCAGTATACCTGATTTCAAGAGAATAAATTAGCTACTACACTTTAGATGTACTGATATTACACTCACGTTATTTGTCAAAGTAAACATGCTAAATTCAAGAAAACTACGTACACTACTTCCAGCAATCAATATCTTTAACGAACCTGAACATATTTAAACCTGATTAGGTAACAACACAAGTAACCTCATGCATGTAAAATAATCCATTTTTCTTATTACGGTATGCCTAAAATAGAAGAAAAAATAATAATCTATAATATTTTCTACAGCCATCAATATCTTAATCAACAACTACAATGGTTCCTCATCAGCTATAAGTTAATTCATACAGGATCATCACTAATACATATAGTTTAGTACATATTCGATATTGCAAATAATTATGGAAAAATTGATTAAAATAGCTATAAAGTGCAAATATTATGGGATTGTTCATTGTTCTCCTTTATTGTATACAAATGAACCGCACCAGAGTACAGTGTTGATAGATTACATTGTAAATAGTTGTCATTCAACCAATCAAACAGTGTCTATACAATGCCTATACAACTATAGGCAGCCTTACTATTCTCTGTAGTAAAATGGTGAATACAAACATGGTTCTCAGGACAGAAATGCCACATGACAAACGTGTAGGAAACAGATTGAGGAGATACAGTAAGAACAGTATGCAATATCTGAAGAGGGTACGTGAAACTAGTACTGTTGATAATTAAAGTGGTCAGTGCAAAGTCCAACGTTTTCAAAAGTGATGACAAGTAACTCAGGATGTGCTCTTTACATGATACACAACAATCCATTAGATATATTACTCATAATCTAGCTGTAAGATCAGGTATAAATGTGGATGTATAGCTGCTTAAACACCACTGCTTAAGAAAGATAAACCAAAAGACTGAAATGGGCATCATACTTCAAACAAAAAACGAGTAAAGGTAGAGGAAGGTGCTGATTAAAGAATAATTCAAATTTAAAATGTTTGGTAACAATAAATGATAAATTGCTCGATGGCATAGAGTAGAATATTACTATGATCAACAATCTACTGTGTAGCATGCTAGGAAACTAATATAAATATGGGCTGCAACTCAGCTAATGGTGGTGGAAATCTACATAAAATTCATGGCACCTTGACTGCTGGCAGACACAAGCGTATTCTTATCCATCACGTCATTTTCTCAAGAACAAAGCCTAATCACAAACGTGCAAATCATAACAAGGCCTGTATAAAGTCTCAGTATTATCATCATTAAGGTTGCATGAGTTTATATGGAAATTGAGATGGTCAAAAGATAACCACACATCTTGGCTGAATTGTGTGGAGTAATTATAGGACAAATGAAAAACTTACATACATCATACATTGATAAGCACACGGTGGCATAAAAGCAAGTTGTACTCCTTTTTAATACAAATATGAGTAGTTAGTGGGTTATTTCTGGCACACACGCTGATTAGTTGTCTCAGGCAATAGGAGAGAGGGACGATGAAGTCATAGTTTCACGAAGTGGCACAAGAGGGAGCGCTGCTAAGGACTTGTTGCTAGTGGAGGAGTGACATCATAGTTTGAGGCTACTCATGAGAGAGCTCGTTGCTCAATAGTTTGAGTGCAAGGTGATTTTCATTTTCAGCATAAAAATACTTTTCTTCATCTTACAGTTTTCGAGTTTTATTTGAGTAACCTCTAGAACCTCCGAAATGAATATCAAACTTTTTAAAGTAAATGTTTATATTCTATTTTTAATTTTTTCTATCATATCACTAACTGTATGAATTATTATTAACATAAAGTGCAAGGAAAAAAGTGCTCTTGGGGCGTAATTACAGTATCTTCAGCAGATGTGCTTATAAGCCTTCGGCAAAATTATCTTACCTTCACGCAAGATCTTAAGGCTTGAGAACTGATACAAAGTATGATGAATGTTGAAAATTTTATTCAACCTTACAATTATGGATTTTGAAACATAAATAATACATAATTAACTAAGATATAAACGTATGACCTAAATACATTTTAAATGTCTCTCTTACTGTTTAGGTAAGAAACAACTGTAAGTGTTATCATGGACAAAGCAGCCAACAGTATTATAGCCAGTAACATCTACCAGATGATGACAAATGTACACTAATTTCAAAACAACCATTGTTGGATTATAGTGTAAAATGAGCTCTTTCTAATGACTATATACATGTATATGTAGCAAACACGTGTATGTTAGAGAGCTCAAGCAAAGGTATAGAAGGTTGGCTTGGTTCCTGTCAGGGGTTGACAAAATTTAGTACTTTTTCCCTATTCTATTCAGCAAGAGAACTTTGAAACTTTTCATTTACAGTGATTTATTCTATTTGACTAACGACTTGGATATTCTACAAATATTGTCAAATTGGGCTGTAGGCATACTGAGAAATTGGCATCATGTTTTCAAAATGAGGATTTGTCCAGATGATGGAAAAACTATGATTACACATATCATTTCTACTAATGAAAAAGTTTCTCACTTCTAATATTTATTATACACATCAACATTAATCTATTGGCTGATCTTTCTTGCAAGTTTACTATGAATGATTAGCTACAAATCTGAACAGTTGATGTACGATCATAATCCCCTATCTAATGCTTCAAGTTTTGTGAATAAACATTTCAGTATGTATGAAACTTTTCTTATTTAGAGTTTGTGATTTTACTTACATATATTAATGATATCAGCTTAAAAAATATTGGGCTGTGATAAAACATGAGTTTTATATAAGAATCTACATATGATGACTTGTATTAGATGTTTAAACACAATTGTTAGAAATGTGAATAATTAGTTCACAGGGTCTAATTTATCACAAAAGGCTAATCAAATATTTTGAACTTATGTAGAAAATAGATGTCTGTGATGATATTACATTACATTTATGTTGATTATTATGTATGAAATGAACATTAAAACAATTACAGTCAATATTAAGTATAATATAAATTCATGATGTTAGAAAACATGTAGGTTCAAAAAGTCTTGATAGAAATGAATAAAACCTTATAACCCTTTTTTGGTTAATTCATTAAAACGTTGAATTTTGTTGTTGAGTTGTTTAACTATTGTGCTGTTTTGTGTGTTTCAACCAGTGGAAGTGTGTCTGTTCACAGGTCTATATATTACACTAGAGATATCCATTTTAATGTGTGTGTGGTCTGAGGCTGAATATATGTGCTATTGTGTTTTCAAGTTCTAAGAAACAGACTTCAGCAGTCTTATCGGATTGTTTCAGGTCTTTAGTACCAAAGTGAATTATCAGAAATCGGATAGATTCGGAAAAAGAACTGGACATAGCTATAGCATCATCTATTTCAACTCCAGTGATGGATTTTGACAGGATTGGGTGTCCATTAATAAAGGTTCAGTGTTCGTGTAGGTACTTAAGCATTGAATCACCTAAAATGCCTATGTTAGGAAATAAAATAGTATATTTACTTGAAATATGTCCATGTTCCTCACGTGGTGGTACATTCACGATGTTAGAAAAACACATAGGTTCAAGTAGTCTTGATAGAAATTAATAAAAACCCTACAGGCTTATAGAGTTTTTATTCATTTCTATCAAGTATAATATAAACATAGTATGATATTCATATTTTACTAATGAATGTACAATCATAAACATCAACACATATTATGTAATATATTTGAGTTGTTCAACTTTTGATTTCTAAAATTTTCTTTTCTCCTAACTTAAACTTTGAATCCCATTAGCCTCTTCTCTTAGTAAAAAGTTGGTTTGTCATCAACTATGATGAGTCAGACTAAATATCCAATAGGACTGAAGAGTTCACACCATTTGAAGAGTGCAGATATTGACCTTTCTATCATTTTGCATTCAATGTTAATGACCCTCAGATAAAAGTGGATAGAACACCTATATGCAATAAGTTTTAGTATAAATATGTCAGCATATGCCTAAAGATTTGTGAAAATATTTACAGAAAGGTAAAAATATTAGTTTTAATTTCTACAGCTATGATGGTTAAACATAACTATTTACGTAAAGTGATATATATAATCCTTTAAAAATAAACTTTAACAAAACAAATATTTAGGTTAACTTATAAAGTTAAATACGAAATTCAAATTATTCCAAGAACTCAACGTTCTGTCCCGAATGTTATAAAAACTGAAAACTATAAAGTTGACCATACTGATAAAAACTAGAGTTAAACAGTAAGTGTGGTAATTTTCACTTTTCAGGACAGATAATTATATGTTATATTAATTATAAAAGCAAAAACCAATGAAATAATGCTATGAATATGTATTTTACATTTGAAACATCAAATAATTGTAAAAAATACGACAAATTAAATATAAAAGTGAAAACTATAAATAACTTAAATGTCCTTAACGGATATGTAGATCGGGTTGCAACATCGTTATTGTGAGGAATAATATGAACAACAAACCTGAAATATTTTGTTAAGAACATTTTATTGTCAACAAATGCTATCCTAACTTTTTATATACAATACTTTAAACTACAATTGTTTCATTCTGAGAAATGGTATATGTGATAAAAACTTCTCAAACAAATTATATGTAGAAGTGATAAAGTAAACATAAATTGAGACATGTTGAGGTCTGTATGCAGTTTGCTGACCTCATAATCCTACACTGTCCTTGTTCCGCCTATAACACCTTAGTCACACTATCCGCCCCTAGCAACACACCCTCTGGTAAGTCACACTATAATGTCATCTTACTATTTTCAGGACTACGCAAGATAGATTATTATAATTGTAAAAGGTATAATATGCAAATTAGATGAAATATCAGTCTTGAAGCTTTGATTGTTAGTGAAATGAAAATTATAAAGTTGATGATATAATCACGTATTGAGGCATAATGAGCACTGACCTTAGTAACACCATCCGCCTATAGTACCTTAGTAGCATAGTCCATCTACAGAAGCCTCAACCTCAGTAACAACATGAGACAGACAGGAACTATGTCGTCACCCCCTCCCCTTGCAACGCCTCTTCTTGTACCACTTCCTGGAACTATGACATCACCTGATTCAGCCCATCAGTGCTTCTGTATGAAGCCCCCCACTAACTACAAATATGGAATACTAGTTTTGTACAATTAATTCGCTTTTCATTTATATTTTCTCTAATCACGTATTGCACTTATGCAAAATTTACCATTTAGTTGCAATTACTCATAGTTTGTGACTCCTATATGGAGTTCACATATTGATTTCTATGTTATTTCTGATATTGTAAGTTAATATATACACTCACTAAGTTCTATAAATTAGTTCTTATAGGGCCCCTCATTAACACATATAGAGCCCTTTTTAATACCTGTAAGTTACACTTTACAGATTTATTATTAACACATATGGTTTAGTACATTCTGATATCTAAAGATTAATATATGTACAGGGTTCTCATATATGTACAGGGTTCTCATTAAATCCTACCGATTAGTCACCAAGGGGTTTTTCCTTAAAACCTATTATTCATTGACATCCATCCTTTTTTCCACTGACAGCAACATAATATATGTACAGGGTACTCATTAAATCCTACCGATTAGTCACCAAGGGGTTTTCCTTAAAACCTATTATTCATTGACATCCATCCTTTTTTCCACTAACAGCAACATAATATATGTACAGGGTACTCATTAAATCCTACCGATTAGTCACCAAGGGGTTTTCCTTAAAACCTATTATTCATTGACATCCATCCTTTTTTCCACTAACAGCAATATATTACCCTATTTTTCACTAATAAACATTTGGCCGACATGGCCAGATGGTTAAGGCAC
>NW_013666873.1:248996-257353 GCF_000517525.1 Limulus polyphemus | reverse complement strand
CGTGTAGCTTTGCGCGAAATTAAAAAAAAAACAAACAAACACTTTTAAATTTTTGAGGTAATTTAGCACTTGTACTGTTAACAAAATGCAATACCAGTTCATTAGAAAGGCAGTTTCCCCTTTACGTAAGTTTTATTGTTCAATTTTCAGTTACTTACTTCTGATATTATATCTGAACAAAGTACCATTAGATATTTTACAAGCTTTTCTAGTGCTAGCCAACTTCGTTGCATTCAGCCTGATAGAACTCCTAGGCGTTGATCAAATCAACCACTTCATGAAACTGTTTCTAGCACTGTAGCATGTCTTGAAATCTAATATATGTATTTTATAAAGCTATTTAGATACTGTGATAATAGAACATATCTTTCTGAAGAATTAAAACACGGTTATTCTCTAATCTTCTACATAGCTTCGAATATGGCATTATGTATTTATGAGTAAAACGATCTAGAATGTTTTTAAATTCTAGACAAAATCACTTCTGTAAATAATTTCTGACATCTAATGCAGTTAGCAAGTCAATGGTGATTATTTTGTTATCAGAAATGGTATATATGTCTTTGCATAATAATATAGTTTAACATTTACAGTTATAATCCTCTAGAAAAAATACAGTATAATGATATAATGTATATTTCTTTTATAAATATTAATTTCTACAGTTATAATCCTCTAGAAAAATACAGTATAATGATATAATATATATTTCCTTTTATAAATACTAATTTTTAAACTCGAATTTTAATTCTCGCTGTTGGCGTCCTGGATGTGGCCGACTTTTATGTTTTTGTACGCCTGCATATTCCTGGTTGAATCCCAACACAACTTATGGTACGTAAATATTTGCAAACACATAAAGAATTAAAAATAAATAAATTTGCCCTATGATGAGTGCCTTTCAAAATGAGGTTTCACGAACTGCGTTTTTTCTTATTCCCAAGTTTTTCCAAAGAATTGTCAGATATCCCTAGGACTAGCAGATCGTGCCCATTTTGAAATTATGATTTCTGTAGTTTGCTAAAAAAATAAACCTAAGATTATTTTTCACCAAAGAATACAAACAGTAATCAAAGATTGGAATTCGGTTTCCATTCGGAGATATTTTAAACATTTAAAGTCGTCAATGTTTGAAAGCTTTGGCTCATACTTACGTAAGTCACAGATGTACTTACACACATACATATTCAAAGTTTTCTCCACGTCATCTATACCTTAACTTCTAAGTAAAGGTCGTTTAGATAGAACCATTTTCCATTTATTTTTTATATATAAGCACGTTACTTCAGAACTCTCAGTGGTAGATAGTTTCATAGTTTGACTTAGCACTGAATGCACATGAGAATATAAAGAATATCCATTAAGTAAGCTGAGAGAGTGGATTTTCTTGATTGATATACCAAGTAAGAACATTCTAGTATTTGCTAATTATTTAAATGTATTTTCAAAGAGTAATACTCATTAACTATACCAACTGTTCTGTTCCTTCACTTTTTTATTTAATGTATTCAATAAAGGAAATCCATATACAGTGCTGATGTAGGGTAATATCTTCATTCATCATATACATTCACAAAATTTGCTTAAAGTCTCATAATTCTGGTGTATCTTCTTTTGTGATTTTACTTTCAAGTTTTTATTGCCCAATAGTGACACTTTAACAGCTGAAAGTTGAGAGAGAGAATTTTCAATCGCAAATCAACAGCTAAATTCTTAAATTTTTAAGCCACAGAATATTAATATTAAAAGCTCTATCTGACACGATGTTTGGTGTAGTACAGTCAGTACCGTTTTTAACAAAATGGATCAAAAAACTAAAATAAAATCTAAAGATGAAATTTAAATAAAACTATAATGTTTTGCACTTAGATTTAACCTTCTATACAAAACAATAGTCAATATAAGAAAATATTATATTTATGCATTATATTACTTGCTTTAACAGCTTGATTAGACAATGAAACGAGTAAATTTATACAGATTTCATATTAATTTAAAAACACAGTCCTATGCATCCATTACATCTAACACAAACTTTACGTTCTTAGGTTTTAAATTGTACATTAAATTCCAAATTCAAATATTTAGATTACCATAATTTACAATGTCATAAAACCAAATTCAGACACACATATATCTTTGAAGCATAATTTTATATACATATTTTTCTATTCCTGCGTCTAGTTAAAGAAATAACTAACTCACCTCTTGGATGTCTCTCTGGGGGCATAGGATCATAATTGGAAACCGTAAGGTTCCCGACACCTGGTGGTGAAGAAGGGATTATATTTGTTTGGGTTAGTGGTGAAGCTATAGAATCAATTGTAGACGTACACGTACTCTCCGCTTCTGAAAATTGACTGTCTCCTTCATCGATTACAAGTGGATTGTCGTCATCGGGAATAGGAGGTAATTGACATTCGAAATTCCCTTCTTTATTAAGTTTATTCTGAGTGTTATCTTCCAGAAAACTGTACTTTTGTGAACACTGTGTGTTGTTGAGAGTTATGTGTTCTTGCTCCAGAGCAGTTCTAGCCACATTTTGTTTATCTGGAGAAGAGCAGTGTGAACTGTTGGGCTCATTAGAGTCATCAGAGAAAGCTGTAATACCTCTGTCTAACTGTTTATTGGTACAAAAAGTTAGATTCACACTGCTATCTTCACAAATCTGAAAGTCTGAAACATTGGAGTCAACATTCGAATTTGACATTTCAGTGCTGCACTTAGTGGAAATATTCAACGACCCAGGGATCTGGCTTTCCTTGAAATACCGGCTTTCATTTCTAAGCTTTTCAAAAACGTTACTTTCCTCACTTTTACAATGAATATCATGTTCTCTCAAAAGCAAATCTCCAATGTCTTCTTCTCTCAGTAAAGACTCTCCTATGTACGATTGCATGCAAGCACATTCTTGTTCAATTTGCAAGAGGTTTTCAACATCAAAAACGTCCTGTTTTCCGTTTTTCGTTGATGGCTTTTGGAGAGAGATATCAGGATCTTCTAGGGCTTGAAATGTTGGCGTTTGAATAAAATCTCCATTTGAACTCAACTGGTAAGCATTTGTTATTTTAAAAAGGGAATCCGCTTCTCGGTCACTAGGTTCTTGAATATTTGTAACTGGTGACTGTGAAGGTGACCTCTCGTTGCTACAACACGAATTTGAAGAAACACTCAGAGAAAGAACTTCTTTCCACGAACTACCTTTATGAAGGCTTTTTGGAATTTCGGTTTCTTCCTTTTTCTCAAACAAATTTTCAAACATTGGTTTCTCATCCGCCTCATCTTCTTGGAGTTCATCAAGGTTTCCAGAAAGACTCTTAAGAGCAGCTTCAGCTTCTTCAATTCTTCTTGTAAATTCGTCAGTGTCAGAGAACTTTCTTGAGTCGTCTTCAGATCTTTGATTATTTCCTTCTATATAGCTACAGTCTCCTTTAACAACTTTTTCTTTACAATCATGCCTGTATTGGCCATCCCCAACAAACTTAAATTGGCCATTCCTTTGTTCTGTAATATTTTCAAGTTTTGTTTTCTCAATCAGTTCTGGTTTACCCCCTTGTTTTAAATTATCATTGATACTAGCTTTCATGTTTTACTGTGATGTTTTCCCTTTTCAGTTCGCAAAATGTCACTAATCGAATAAACTTATTTTGATAAAGTATACATTTGTAATGCTTGCAGGGGCTTTGTTACTGAACAAGAAAATACCATAATTTGCTACTGTTACGCTATTTTTTACATCTTTTTGGATATCTTTTTATTATATTTATTGGTATTTTTACCGGAACAATGTTTGGTTTGTTACTCTGAAAGAGTTACTAGTGTTTCAAACAAGTGTTTCTGGTCCTTGTTTAGTCACAAGATATTTCTTAGTAACTTTACTTTTTACATTTTCATTTATCTTTGACGAGAATTTTCCAATCGAAAGTTTATAGACTTGTAGTCATAGAATTATAGTCTTCAATATTTTGCCAGAAAGATCATTCAGTTCCTTTATGACCTAGGACGCTTTTGCTAATCTTCAGTGATGAAATAAGCTCGCAGTATTCTTCAGAATTCTAAAAATGAAACAAAAAAAGTTTACGTTTCACTATTTTATCTCATGTAGACTGGAAACACTAATACAAACATGTATGCCCGACTTCAAAGGTAACTCAATAGTATAAGTAATGCGTGATCTCTCGAGGGAATAAACTTTAAAAAAATAGTTTTAAATTACTAACAACCTGTCTTTTTCATGTGTCAAACAAAAACATTACATTACACTTATTATTTTTGCTACAACTGTGACAAAATTTAGGCCTAACTTAAAAATGCATATTGTACATCAACTTCCCATTTGACAAACCTTAAATTTACAAAACAGAGAATACTCCCGTTTCCCATATGATAGATTGAATGGATAATTTTAAATAACATACATTCGTCACATGCGAAAAGCTTCCAATATAAATAAAAAATACACATATTAATTCTGCTTTTTATCTTCGATGTGACAAACTTTACATTACAAACAGTGCTGTTTCTATGTTACAGAAGTTAAACTGGATATTTTTAAATATGCTTATATTATGAAATAATACGTTATTTGTGAAAAAACATTGTATTTCTAATATTAAAAAATAAGAGTATGCTAAGAATTTTAGATAGTGAGTTAATTATTTCCAAAATGATATAATGCCAATTTGCCTTGTTTTGATAAAATAATATTACAAAAGTAATTAAAAAATATGGCTAATTTGTAATTTTTAATACTACCATAAACTGATAGCAGTTTTAGTGGTCAAAATTAGTTTTGTGAGAGTAACGAAAATATTATAGACCACTAATTGTAAACACAAGAATACTCCTTTTACTCAGTTACAGTGGAACTTGGCTTTATGATTGATAGGGTTTCACATAAACAGTTTTAATGAACAATAAAATATGTTATTTTCTGTAAAACTAAATCTTGGATTCATTATATCTTCCTACTCTGCCACAAAAAGTGAGATATTTTGGCATAATTCGAAGTTCCTATTCCCCCTCCCCCCTCTCTATCTTTGTGCCCCCAGTGGCTCAGAGGTACATCAACGGGCTGATGACACTAAAAATCGGGTTTTGATAACTGTGCTTAAAAACAAACAAACCAAATCTTTATTTGATATCACGTGATTTTTTAAAATTTTATTTTATATTATTATAGCGATGCTTTTTGACGTAACTGTGAAAAAATTTGTTAACTTATTTCAGTGACGCTAATCATTTTCTGAAGTAATTATCTTACAAAGGAAACTTCACTAAAAGTGTATCAGAGCTATAAGTGTGTTGAATGAAGTTTTTCATTAATGTAAGTATGACTGACTCACCACAAGTCGAAACAAAGACCAACGGAAATAATTTAGAAAATACTAAATGCGGAAATTGTCAATAGGATCAACTCAGTCTCGTGAGAGTGAGAGAAGCTAACGCCCAGGAACTCACCAATACAATGTTAATGAGCTTCAGCATTCCAGGACACAGAAAAAAAGGAAGATACAACTCCGGGTTTAGTACGAAAAGAAGACCAAAGAGAGCACCATGGACTGTTTGTTTCGAGTAGTCACGCAAATCTATCTGAGAGTTATCTGCACCAAACATCCCTTACTTTCAATTAATAGACTAAATGGAAGGTAGACAGTCAACAGCAGCCACCGTCAACTCTCGGGACACTAATCGAGTAATGGAATTTGACTGTCATACTTATAACGCTTCCATGGCTCTATAGTGCGGAGCACGAAATGTTTTCTTTTGCGGTAATAGAACGTTAACCATTAACCCACAGATCCACAGCCTAGCACGTTAATCACGAAGTTGAGTTAGTCTCTGGGTTGTTACGTGAGAAACTTTTAAACAGGTCATAAGATCCAAGAGAAATGCTATATCATATTATAGTTTGTGTCATCATAATGTTCTGACATCTCCACAGGCAATGGAATGGTGGACTCCTAAGTGTTAAAAGAACATTCGTAAAATGTTCTTTTCATTTGAATGTGGTGGTCTATTACGTAGTATTGTGGTAATTTCTATTTCATATTATATGTCAGTATTATTGCGAGTTTGTAAGAATCATAAATCGATTATAACAGTACTGAAGAACACCCTTTTCACTGTAATATGCTAATTAGACTGAGCTCATGGTATGTTGTATGACTGCTTTGCTTGAACTATTTAAATACTGAGATAGAGGCATATTACAGTTAGTCTGCAAAACAATATAAGAGCGTAGATCTCTTCAGTTTTCAGTTTAGCAGAAGCATCGTTATCAAAATTTTCTTATGTTGACTGACTGCTCAATGTCATCTTCCAACACAGTATTTCAACAGTGACGATAAAAAAATAAGGATCAAGTTATCAAAAATTTAAGTCATCAACAGCTAATGACTGATCAAGGGAAAATATTATTGGAAAACTCATACACTTCAACAAACACCAGAATGTGCTCCAATTCAGTGAGTCCCTCAGCAGCGCCAAGATTCAATTTTCTCCAACAATAGTATGAAGATAACATTAAAATTGTCATAATATAACTAACAATTACTCAAATACAGTCAGCAAGGTTGAGCTTCTGTTATGTTTAGAGTGCAAAATATAAAAAATGAATTACTGAAACAATGTGATGTGGTCTGATGAGTCAGTTTTCATCATTTTCTATAACGGCCCAGTATTCAGCCCAATATTAAGATGAGAGTCCTAATAAGGTGGCCATTCAATGTTGATTACTTTCTAAAGTGGCTGGAGACAAATTTCTTCAAACATACAAATTTGAACACTGGTAAAGGAGATCATGAACGGGTTTCTTTACATTATTGGTGTGCCTATAAAATTCTACTTGGTTGTAAAGCGATTTTTGACGCAATTCAAGATATTTAAATGGTTATTTTTTTATTATGAAGAAGCTCACAATAGTCTGTTTCAATCCTTTATCAGTTAGCATCATAGAGAACATTTCTAAATCACTTAAAGAACTAAATATCTTCTCTTGTTGTCAAGAGCATAAAAAGATCAGTATCCCTGATTTTGAGCCTTAAAGTGAAAATTCAATCAGAGCCATTATAAACCAGAGGGAACATATATAATGTGGCAATGTAACGTTTTGAGACTGTCGACAAGGATATTCCTACCCTGGAACAGGTTTATGCACCTGTCAGGATCATCAACTACGTTTTCACGTATTCAGAGAAATGACGGCTAAATGCCAAAAATTACTCATAGTTAATTAACTAGTATTTTATTAGGTTGTTAATAATTTAATGTCGCGTTTTGGAACACTTTCATTAACTATCCCCCAAAAAACGTACTTCACGTATAATATAACTAACCGCCCAAACGTCACATTAGTGTAGCCTATATAATTTGTAAAGTTTAGTATACTGTAATCCCTTATAATGATGACACACGACGAGACACACATTCAGCATGTAATGCTGTTTGAATAGAAGAAGGGAAACAACACCTCTGTAACCACAAAGAATATCAAAGAAGTTTATGAAAATGTTTTGAACGTTCGTAAGTGTCAACGATGCTTCAGCATATTTTGTTCAAGTGACTTTAGCCTTAAAAACTGTGATGGCAGAGACCGACATGTTGGAATTGATACTGATGTTCTGAAGACGCTTGTTGAGTCTAACCCAAGGCAACATACTCGTGAAATGGCCCTGAAATTGCATGCCTCTCATGAAACAATACGTAAACATCTAAGAAATATGGGAAAACTCCATAAAGAAAGTGTTTAAGTGCCTCACGAACTCTCCGATAATATCATCGTTTACAACGTGTCAACGTTGCTTCGCCTCTTCTGGCACGTAATGCGCGTGAACCATTTTTGGACAGAATTATCACCGGTGATGAAAAATGGATTCTTTATGCGAATATTAAACGCCAAAAACAATGGCTCAGTCATAGACAAAAACCATTTCCGACCCCAAAACCTGGACTCAATCCGCAGAAATTGATGCTTTGCCTTTTGTTGAGACATGAAAGAAATAATACATTTCGAACTCCTCAATCTACAGAGAACTGTCAATGCAGAGATCTACAGTCAGCAACTGGAACGTTTAAATAAAGCCCTTCAATTGGAAAGGTGTTCTTCTCCATGACAATGCACATTCACATATGGTACGTTTGACGCAACACAAGATTATGAGGTTGGGTTGGAAAGTTCTCCCCCTGTCCACTATATTCTCCAGATATTGCACCATCAGATTACCATCTTTTGCATTCGTTGCAACACCATCTTAATGGGAAAACGTGTGCAAATATGGAAGGTGTTAAAAAGGACATCGACATGTTTTTTGCTTCAAAGCCAAGTGATTTCTTTAACCGGGGCATTAACAACCTGA
>NW_013666873.1:241264-248698 GCF_000517525.1 Limulus polyphemus | reverse complement strand
ATAAGAATGGAGACTATTTCATTTACTAAATATTTTGTTTTGATATACATAAGTTGTTCGGATTTTTTCATCTAAAAAGAAAGCGAAATTAATTTCTTGACGACCTAATAGGTAAAACGTCAAGTTTTGAGAAGAAAAAGTAAAATATTGTAAATGTGTTCGTAAAGATAAAAGAGTGTCGAAATATTAATTAAGATTAAAATTAATTTGAATGAATATAACTATTGTATTTAATCTATTTAATCTCTTACTTTGATTTAGAACTAAACTTTAAATATATTTTTTTTTCATATGAGCGGTGGCAAAAGTACTCCAAATGACAAAAACTAGTCAATTGTGGCATTTACATTTTTGGTTTGTTTGTTTGTTTTTGAATTTCCCGCAAAACTACACGAGGGCTATTTACGCTAGCCGTCTCTAATTTAGCAGTGTAAGACTAGAGGGAAGGCAACTAGTTATCACCACCCACCGCCAACTCTTGGGCTACTCTTTTACCAACGAATAGTGGGATTGAGCGTCACATTATAACGCCTCCACGGCTGAAGGGGCGAGCATGTTTGGTGGGACAGGGATTCTAACCTGCGACCCTCAGATTGCGAGTCGAGCGCCCTAACCACCTGGCCATGCCGGGCCTTAACATGGTGAGGGTTAATTATTAAACTCAGTCAACAGAGCAATGATTCCAAACTGAACCTTCTTCACTTTATCAAATGAAACAAAAACAGTAGTCATCCCTCCAAACATTGAATCTGGATTATAAAGGCAACAGTTGACACGATCTCAGATATTACAGCTTTGACGATTATTTTATGTTAATTTAAATAGCTTACTTTGTCCATTTATTTTAGTGAGGAGCTTATATCTTTAGGTTTTTGGATACCTTTATTTTCCAAAATATTTTCATCAAAATCATATGAAGTGTAGTGCATTAGACTTCAAAATTACTTCAAAAATATTTGAGCACTCCCTCTAACCGCCAACCTGAAGATGACTTACTTCCAGTTGTTGCCAATATATTCTCTAAACTGCTCCATGTTTCTGAGTTCATCCACGACTTTATTCGTTGTACGCCTTCGTTTAAATTTTCGTCTATATTCTTTAAACGACTTCTGGTTTCTACTTTTTTCATTTTACTTTTGTTCTTTGTGTTTTTAATGAAGTTCTGTAGTTCGAATTCTGTTTCTACACACACACATAAAAAAAAAAGATGCGCTCCGCGCTTTGGGGCTGTTTTAGCTTAGCATACTATCATTTGCTTTCATCAAAAATCTTAAACTTGATTGTCTACTCCCAAAAATATTTAGAATAAAATGTCAGTGATTAAAATGTAAGTTTTGCAATACTCTGTATTGTAGAGTAAATACACAGAAGTGTCATCAGAATGTACCATTTCAGGTTTAAATCTCAATACCTTCCCACGCTCTTCCCCGATACGTAACTCAAATTGACACTTAGATATGCCCCCTATAAGAGTGACGGTCAAATCCCCCTGTTCGATTTGATAAGAGTACCCCAAGAGTTTGGCGGTGGTTGGGATTGACTGACGGCCTCCTCTCTAGTCTTTCACTTCAAAATTAATGACGACTAGTTCAGATACCCCTCAAGTAGCTTTTAGCGAAATCTAACGAGCAAACACTAATCAGACACAATATAGCAAACCAAAACAGCCCTTCGGTAGCTCAGCAGTAAATTTGGAACTTATATCGCTTAAATTCGGAGTTCTATCTATGCAGCGAGTACAGCGCCGACATCCCATTGTGCAGCTTTGCGTTTAAAACAAGCAAAAATAAACGAAATCAATTAAAGCTCACGACTAATTAATTACAGCAATAAAAGATTACCATATATATATATATTTAAATTTTCAGAGTCTTAATTTCATGCTTTCTAGCCTTTTCTCCGTTGTTACCTGTATCACAACTCCCATGTATGTTCTGACTAAAATGTAGGATTAATCAATTTACCAAATCTTTCATTAGTTCTTATTCTAGTTCTAACACAATAGTCTAGAGCTGATTTATTTGTTATCTCAAGTTAGATATGTTAGAAAATTCCACCTTAATCAAAACTTCTCCATTAGATTACTGGGTACATAACCAGAAGTTAACTTTCCATTACAACTAATTTTGTTTTAGTAGAGATTATATGGAATGTAAAGTACTAGTAGTTTTCAAATATATAATATAGTTAGTGATCACACTGCCATCTATAAGACTAAATCTTAACTAATAATGGCTGGAGACGGCTTGAATGGGTAATGAAGAAAAACTTTAATACAACAGCAAATGTACAACCTTTCGACAAGGTTTTGTCATCATCAGGTACATCTTAACTACTTTGCCTGTGACATCGTGCTTTTTCAACTACTGTATATTAATTATCTAAAGGAATTGTAATGTTACTTTTCATGAAATTTTAAAGCAAGTGAACGGAATTTTTAGAATAAAATATAAACTGGAATTTCTTGCCACAGCAAAGCTGTTAAGTTGGCGATAGAAAACAGATTCAAAACATTCACGTCATTAAATTCTCTAGCAATAATTTGAAGATTAAATTAGATAAGAAAAATATGTCGCCGAAATGGAAACGTGCTAATTTTTCACGGCCAAATACATATCACTGAAATGTGGTCGACATAGTATCATTTTGCAAAAATATCTTTATTTAATGTGAAGGAAATACGGAGGGTGTGATACAGAAAAATCGTAATGTTTGCCTTTCAAAACACACATCCGTGCAAATAAAAAAGTAAGCATAACCAACACTGCGTGATGGCCGCTCGGTGCTATTTACAAACTGTAAACTCCTTTGGTGTACAGAAGAATTTTATGCTGCATGATGAAGTTTGTAGACGTCAACTAAATGTTGTCTGGTTTCCTGGCAACTGTTGTTCGGTTAGGAACTCCTTGTTTATTCAAATAAAATAAAACTATAACACAGAAGAGACTGTTAACTTTTCCTTCTATTGTAACTAAAGCCTTCATAGTTTTCTAAACTTAGCTTAAGATATACGTTGCACATACAAACTAAGGGACTCTTAAGTTTCTTTTAAAAGTATGCGGACACTCTTTCAAGATCAATAGTAGAAACATGATCTTAAGATCAATGGTAGAAACATGATCTTCTTAACATAATGGTGTAACATTAAAGAAACCGAGATAAAAAAAATTGCAGGAAAAAAAGGAATTCACATTAATTTATCTGTCGTTCTCTTTTTTTCATAAAAGAACGATGTGCCCAGATTTAAGCTTTTAAAAAAAACGTGGAAAAAATAGTATTCCTTTGTTAATGCAATTCCAACAGCTAATCTAGCATGAAACATTAGTTTTGAAACTATTACCAGGCGATTATTAGACATATTATTGGTCCATTCTCGATCTTTCAGGTTATTCATTACAAACAAAAAACACAAGTTTAAGCTGAATTATTCGATACTTTTTACTGGAAAATCTGCTAAAGAAACGTATCAAACACGTCTTAAGGCACTGTTCGAGAGATTCGGTGAACAAGAGTTCCCAGGTTGTTACAGCTGTAGCAGTAATCTCTGTATGTTGTAGACAGCTGATCAATCAATTAAACTTATTCCCTTCGAACCGATCATCGCATACCTACTGACGTAAGCGTCTGTCCTAGGGCTGGTGAACGTTTTACCCCAAAACTATCAACATACATGACGACAAGAAGCTTCATGATAGAAACAAGAAACATATTAGCTCTACATACAAGTTAGGTGACACTACAAATTTGTGTAAGAGAAGTACTGAGAGATTAATTGGCATTTGGACAAGACAGATATGCGTATTAATTCATAAGAATGTTATTAAGCGTGTAAAACTAGTTTTTGATGAGATGGCAAAAAAAAAGTCAGATCTAGTGTAAATCTACATACAATAATGCCATTTTTATGAAGTCCATATTGATAGCATATGTTGAAATGCTTTATTAAAGGAACGAAAAATGCAGTTGAAAAACCTCAAAACGGAATTACAGTTTTCTGAATTAAAATGTAATTCGTTAATTGCCCCTATGTATGAACGAAGAACACTCAGTCATCTTAAGTAAACCTCTTTAAAACATCAAAACTCCTTTTCTCCGATCTGATGACGTGTCAGTATGAAAAACAATACAATTCCAATCATTCAACCAAACTACACCGTAGTCGTATTAAGTAAGAATCACATTATTACACAAAAACAAAGGTGGGGAGGGGAATAGAAAGCCATAATTTAGGAAGTCTTATCGACCGATACTTTCAGCTTGAAGTAGGTAAGAACAGCGACGGCGAGACTTGAATGAATTATGGTTACACTGCTGCTAGGCAAGGCCCGAGAATTATTTGTATTGTTTTACGACACTTTCCGATCGTATCGTTAAAAGGCTAGTTTTGCAATGGTCGTGGATGTGATTTCGACTTAATATATTTTCATATTACGTAAAAATCATGTTTGAACGTCAACAATCCAAACATTCGATTAGTTTACAGGAAAGTCATTTTTGGTTAATCAGTTGTTTAAATTTGCTGTTACGTTCGAACTAGTTGCCAGAAGATATATATATACACAAACGAAAATCATTTTATAGCTAGAGCCGCGCGCCCTCTCAAAACTAATAATGAAACTTCACGATATTTTTGTGTTTGTAAATCGCATTAATAACTTCGAGTAGTACAAAAAATGAGTTTCTCCTCATTCATGAATATAGGGAAGGAGAAGGGATAAATATTACATTTAATTTATACATGTCTGAAATGTCTATGTTTCGTAATTAACATCGAAGATATGTACTGTATATATAAAGTGCTTACTTTACAAATGAGCTTTACTTTTAAAATATAACTTCAATATTATCTTCTTTTGTATATCGTATGCTCTCTTTTATCCCATTAAGAAAACTTATATCTTTTGACAATCTCCGTTGCAGCAACAAGTTGCTAAAGGAATATATTAAAGAGATTATCTTATTTTTACCATCAACCACGATATCGTGAATAACTTTAAACCATCAAATATTTCATTCCTTTTAAGATAATTCTAACATTATCTTTATACGCAACTCGATTGTATGTCGTTGGCAGACTCCCTCCCCCCCAGTGGAACAGCGGTATGTCTAAGGACTTATACCACTAAAAAGTCGGGTTTCGATATCCGTGGTGGGCAGAGCACAGATAGCCCATTGTGTAGCTTTGTGCTTAACTACAAACAAACAAACAAATTTCTTCTTTTTTTTTTGTAAATGTACACCTTCCTGTAAGTTTAATGAAAAAATAGGTTTCATTTACAGAAACCACAAAGTAACCCTTTATCTTTATCATATTTCCATATGCTTTATTTCCAGAAATGTTTATGGTTTAGCAAGATACAGTAAGAAAGGATTACAGCATAAAACAAAGGTTCCTTTTGATGCTGTTTGTTTGTTTTTTTGTAAACAAACTCAAATTAATTTTCGGTATTTGCAACCAGAGTGGCACGACTGTCGATAAGTTTGAGCTGCTGACTATAGGTAACCAGTTAGTAGAATAGACTGACAATATTATAACGCGTCTATATGTGTGAGTGCAGTGCATGTTAAGTGTCATATCGCGAGCACAAACAAACCTTAAACATCCCCATACGAAGCCTGGCACGCTAACCACTCAGCCACGCCTTATCTAATTAAAATTACATCATCATTTTAGTAAAAAATAATATGTTATTAATATAGTGGGGTTACTACATTTTTTTTTAAAGTATTGAAAACTACGATCGCTTTAGAAACATGATGACAGAATAAATGGGATTTCGATTAAACTACATTGAACACGATCTGGAAGAAAAAACAAACAAAAAATAACAGTGCCTCATTTACACTTTAGGGACCCTTTCTCTATGTGTTTTATATGAAAAAATATATATTTGTAATAAGTCTCTCATTCTCATGCATTTTCTATCCACAATATACCTTGTTTATTAATTTTATCTTTTATTCTACTTTTTATTTATTTTTATTCGATAATTTGATTTCGTATTTTATGTATTAATTTTAAATTTTACTTTATCTACTTTTTATGTGTCCTTGTTTCACCTTCTACAACAATACTTTAAACTATCATAGCATAGCATATCATGTTCCACGTTAGGTAAATATATGTATTATTGTTATCGTGTAAATGTTATTATACTACATTTTTGTTAGCGACTGTGTAAACACACCAGATGAAGGAGTGTTTAGGCTCAAAACGTTGTTAAATCAATCACATTCTACATTAACATATTTCTATTTTTTCGAAACATTGGAAAACCAATAGGCCTAAAAACTGTCATAAAAAACAAGTGAACTGCGGCGTTTTCCACATTCCTCTTAATTTGTCCATTGCAGCTCGAAATCTGGGATATGCCAAAATAGCATTACAGATCTATCAGTGCTAATTTTTTACACAACTCTGAGTTCGAGCCGAAATTGACAAATTAATAGGAATGTGGAGAAAAAGAAACAACTGTTCTTAAGTTGTTTTTATACCAATCATTCTAGTGTTACCATTTTTTCAGACTAGAATCTATTTTGTATGCCTTTGTTCTGTGAAGTAGTAATATAGAACAGTGTAGTGTTTGAAAATAAATAAATTTAAACAATGACAATTAACTTTATTTAATTATCGTTTGTTAGGTGATGCCTATTACTCAAATCGATGCTTCACGAAATAATTAACCGAAATCACGTAAATACAAACGTTACCGTTGAAAATCCTATAAATAAAACCAATAATTTAAATAAAGTTCAGCGCCCCTTAATTTTTTATCAGTCAAATCCAACTACAGTGATATTTTTGTATTTTTAATAAGTGTATGAAATTATGAGAGTAATATTCACAGTAACTAAACTGAAATAATAAACAAATATTCCCGTTTCAGTAACATGCAGAAATAAAAACACAATAATAAAATAATATGTATATTTGATGCAGTAACTTACAAAGCGCCAAAATGGATAATACCTTAAAATAATTTAACCAAGTAATTCTGCAATAAGAAATAAATAAGTAATTTTTTTTATCTGGTAACAACGCGAAAAATATATAATTATTTTCATTCAGTAAATCTACAAGAAGCAAACAAAAAATAGTAATAAATAATATTTATACAGTAGGTTTTATAAAAGCTTGTTTTTAATTATGCACAAAGCTACACAAGGGCTATCTGTGCTCTGCCCACCATGGGTATCGAAACCCGGATTCTAGCGTTGTAAGTCCGCAGACATACCGTTGTGCCATTGGGGGCCGTTTAGAAAAGCAAACAAATAACAAAACATTCTTAATTTTATAAATCCACAAAACTCTTCATATTTTAATAAAATGTGTTTCTCTGTATTGTTTTGGAATTTCGCGCAAAGCTACACGAGGGCTATCTGCGCTAGCCGTCCCTAATTTAGCAGTGTAAGACTAGAGGGAAGGCAGCTAGT
>NW_013666873.1:234036-240264 GCF_000517525.1 Limulus polyphemus | reverse complement strand
AGCATGTTTGGTGGTATGCGGATTCGAACCCGCGACCCTCAGATTGTGAGTCGAGTGCCTTATCCACGTGGCCATGCCGGGTCCTTTTTCTCTGTAAAAACAAAACATTTTTTTGATCCAGACACTTTGTGATAAGTAAAAAGAACAATAATAAAATAACATATTACTCAAATCCAACAAATCGTTAAGTTTCAGAATTAGAAAATATGCTGATCTGTTGATGAAAGTGAGGAATTATTTGGTTGTCGTCAATAAAATCTTAATTTTTTTAGAGATCGTTTTGAATTACATAAAATTTATAATAAAGCACACTGAAAAGTATTTTATTTATTTCAAAAAATAAATAAATAGGTCATTGATAGCTACAATATGGGTTCTATTATTTATTTTTGATGAAATAAATAAACCAAAAAAGCAAAGATATTTACAATTTATGCAACGTCTTTAATTTCATCTTGTTTTTTGTTTGGGCTTGGTTTGTTCATTTAAATGTCATTTATCACAGGTTTGGATTTGCTTTTGTTCTTCCTTTTTCTTTGAGTGTTTAAGTATTAATTTTCTATACGTACATATACATATATATCAACAATCCTTATTTATTTTTTTAAGTTTTACCAGCTAATGAGGATCTCAGAAGTACTTCGACGTTACAAGAACGAACGTACTTTACCGTTGTTGATTGTTATGTGACTTCTGTTGGTTTGTTTTGCTTCTTTTGTAGTTTTTGGAATAAATAAAAAACATACAGGATATACGCATTTTTAAGTTTTTGAAACACAGATTGCAATAAAATATCATCAATAAAGATGAATTTCTGCGAGGAGGTTTTAAAATCTGGTTAGTGAATCGGTTTGTATGGGAAATGTTTCTTTGTTTCTTGTTTATTTGAAGTTAAGCACAAAGCTACATAATGGGCTAGCTGTGCTCTGCCCACCACGGGTATCGCAATCCGGTTTCTAGCGTTGTAAGTCCGAAGACATGCCGCTGTGCCACTAGGGGGCTGTGTGGGAAATGATGATAATTAGGAAACATTAGGTTGTTTCTGATAATTCAAAATCTGGAATGGAAATATTTTTCGTACAATTTACATTACTATATTTAGAATAAAGCTTAACAATAAGCTATCTACGCGATACCTAGCACGAGGAAAGAGCCCCGAATTTCAGTGTTATATCCTACAAACTTAATGCTGAACCACCGGGAACTACTATTAAGCTTTAGAAGCCCACATGAAACATAATTTAAAATCACAAGAAAATGAAATAATTCTTGAAGTCCTTCAAAGTTTTCAATATATAACAAAATACAAAGTAATTCCATTCTTTAAATAAAAATAATAATCTATGAAAGAACACTGTTAAGTGTTTAAACATGTGCATTGCGAATGCAGAGTTTGTCCTCCGTAAACTGAGAGTGCTACACATGTGTGTGTTTATTTATATATATATATATATATGTCTTCGTATAAAAATAGCCTCCCAGTGGCACAGCGGTATGTCTGCGGACTTAGAACGCTAGAATCCGGGTTTCGATACCCGTGGTGGGCAGAGCACAGATAGCCCATTGTGAAGCTTTGCGCTTAATTACGAACAAACAAATCGTATAAAAGAAATCTTACTTGTACCTCATGTCTAGCCATAAGAGATAAACTTTGTTCTGTTTGAGAATTTCATACAAGGTTAGTATAGGGCTATTTGGCGATAGCTGTCCCTAATTAATAGCTTGTTAACAGCTCTCGCCGCCAGCTCTTGGGCTACTCTTGACTGACCAAATAGTGGGATTTCACTGTTACTCTTTTGGCGTAACCACATCCCCAAAGTTGGAAATGCGTTTTGGCTGCAACAGACTGCGAGTAATGAACTCTCGGAATCGCAGTCCTGGCACGCTATACACTGAGCCACGCATGACCTAAATATATAACTAACTGAAATAATAATCTGAACCTTATTAATGTGAAAACTGCTTCTGAGAATGAACAAGGTAATGATACCGAGAAATTAAAATGAGAAAGCAGATCACAATAAACTAGCCTTACTGATAGCATTAAAAATTTTAGCATGCTGTGTTTGTGAGTGAGGAAAGACAGTGGACACAAACAATGTTTGCTAATTATCTACAACTTCGCAAGTGCATATAAATTTATCTATTTAACTCTCTCACTACTGATGTTCAATTAATGTTTCTTAGCATATTCATATATATTGTCGATCGATGGTCATTTACAATGCCAATAAAAAATGCCCTAATTTAACAGTGATAGACTAGAGGGAAGGCAGCTAGTCAACTACACCCATCGCGAACTCTTGCGCTACTATTTACCAACGAATAGTTCTTGTATTGGAAGGAATTTTATATTGATATAAACCACTGTCCCAGTTATTTAGTTGAGTAAACATCCTTTGATATTCAAAACCACAATTTTCCCCCTGTATTAAAACGGGCTGTACATTAACAGAAACGAATGCCCCAGTTATCCAGTAGAGTAAACATTCTACTATGTTCAAACCCGGAATTTATGTTCCCTGTACTAGAAGGCACTGTACATTAACAGAAACGGCTGTCCCGGTTATGTAGTTGAGTAAACGTTCTTTGCTGTTCAAAATTGGACCTCTTATGTTTCCTGTAATGGAAAGGACTGTACATTAATAAAAACGACTTCCCTAGATATTTAGTTAAGTAAGGATCCTTTGATACTGAAAATTGAACTTGTTTTTTGTTTTGTTTTCATACAGAAAGGTACTATTCACTAATAAAAATGACTGCTCCAGTTATCTTGCGGAGTTAATACATTTTGGGCCTAGCATGGTCTGGTAGTTACGGCGCTGTGGGTTGCGGGTTTAAATCCCCGTCACCTTTGAGCGCTATAATGTTAACTCAACTAAACATATTGTGCAATCGTTACTGTTAATGTACAGACCCTTCCAGTACAGGAAGTAAAGAAGTCCGGTTTTGAACATTATTGAATGTTTACTACACTAGATAAATTGGGCAGTCGCTTCTGTTAATGGACTGTCCTTTCCAGTTTAGGAAACAAATAGTTCCGGTTTTGAGCATCCAAGAATGTTTGCTCAACTAGATCACTGGGACAGTTGTTTCTGTTAATGTACAGTACCTTCCAGTACAGAAAATAAACTCCTTTTTGAACAACAAAGGATGCTGCGTTTAAACCCCATAAAGAATTTCCAAACGATAATGAATCTTTTGTTGTCCCTATGTATCTGTAAGATATTATGGGTAATTTCAATAACTTTGGGTTCAAATAAAACATATTTCTAGTTCCAAGTACCAAATGGCACTAATTAGTGAAACTAGTGGTAAGAGCGTCAGCTAACAAAGTCCATCAAACTTTTCCTCTATTTTTGATGATTCAAAAATAATAAAACAAGCATTATACTCTATTGGCCCGATTATAGGGCGATCTCGAATATAAGAGGACCCAATTTTCAGAAACCATGGGAAAGAAAAAATAAATGTCATAACGTCCTTTTTAGGTCCGCAAAATCAATACTATCACTGAACAGTCTGCAGGTGGATTAGTTGCAAGCATTAGCGATTACCCTGAGCGAACATCTGGCGTGTATGTGTAGACGGATGCAATCTTGACATACATGAATGCGACAGTCTAGATTAGGAGGAAGGGGCCTATCCTGTAGTCGGCCGCGATTATAAGACGACTATGAATTTTACAGCCTAATTATTAATAAAAAACATCGCCTTATTATCGAGCCAATACGGTATTACTGATACTGACGTGCTACCTAATATCTTTATGACTACAAGGGTGAACGTAAAAACTTTTCAGAATGAGTAATAACTCCTCATCTTATTACAGATAGTTAACCATTTTTACAACAAACAGAACAAGAAGAAGCAAGTCCATAAAAGTAGTTAGAATCAGGAACTTTTAGTTATCAAGTAATTCATAATACTAACAGACGACATGTATCCATTGTTTGTACAAGTTAATTAAAGGCAACAATTTACCTCCTCAAAATTATGTTTTTAAATTTCGAAATAGAAAATTATAACTTGTTCAATTTAACCAGTTCTGACATATGTCTTGTTAAACAGTACATACGGTTCAATTTATGCGGTCTCATAAAGAATAAAACTTCTTTTAGAAGTCCCCCAGTAGCACGGCAGTATGTCTGCGGACTTATAACGCTAGAAACAGGATTTGAATACCCGTGGTAGGCAGGGCACAGACAGCCCACTGTGTAGCTTTATATTCAACTACAAACAAACAATCTATTAGAAATATCTGAATATGAACTTCATACGTATTTAGTACCAGAGTTAATGAGAAAACAGATGTAAACGGGTGGCTTATTATTATTGTGAACTAGTTAATTATTATTATTGTAGAAAGGTAACTTGTTATTACTGTTAACGGGTGATTATTATTATTGTGAACTAGTTAATTATTATTATTGTAGAAAGGTAACTTGTTATTACTGTTAACGGGTGATTATTATTATTGTGAACTAGTTAATTATTATTATTGTAGAAAGGTAACTTGTTATTACTGTTAACGGGTGATTATTATTATTACTGTGAACTGGTTAATTATTATTATTGCAGAAAGGTAACTTATTATTACTGTTAACGGGTGATTATTATTACTGTGAACTGGTTAATTATTATTATTGCAGAAAGGTAACTTATTATTACTGCTAACGGGTGATTATTATTATTATTGTGAACTAGTTAATTATTATTATTGTAGAAAGGTAACTTGTTATTACTGTTAACGGGTGATTATTATTACTGTGAACTGGTTAATTATTATTATTGTAGAAAGGTAACTTATTATTACTGTTAACGTGTGATTATTATTATTTTGAATAGGTGATTTAACCTATAATTCAATTTTATTCATGTTGTAGAGGCAAAAAGAAATAAAAACAGCTCAAAAAAGTTTATCTACTGTATCTTTTACTGAGAAAATGCTTGTTAGAAAAAACTTTGAGCAAGGACTTGAATTTGCAATCTACTAACTCTTTCTTTTTGCCCCAAGTGGCACAGTGGTATGTCTGCGGACTCACAAGGCTAGAAACCGGGTTTCGATACACGTGATGGGCAGAGCACAGATAGCCCATTGTGTATCTTTGTGCTAATCTTGAAAGACACAAACAAACACTTTTTTACATTACAAAAAACACCGTTAATGACAAATTTTTAAATTTGAAATAAAAAGAGTAAACAATCAAGTTTTCTCGGTTACTTAAGAACATAAATATTATCGGTTTTATTGTAACTGCTAAAAATACAATATGTAGAAAATGTAATTGGTTACAGATCAACTCAATATCGCTAAAGCCACAGTTAGCACGTATAAAAAAGATATTGGTAATGATTATACCGAATAATGTACACGTAAAATACATTAGAGCTGAAAAAGTATACAAAACTATAAAAGAGTTTGGGCTTAACGGATAATACTTTTAATTTCTGAAACAAACGAAAGGTATTTTAATTTTATAGATAGATTTTACGTATTTGAAGCAATAATTAAATCTTTAGAGAAGCTATGATAATGGCAAATTAAGGGTGAAATATTTAAATAATTCTTGCAGAAACAAAATGTTGGATCGCTGTATATAAAAACTGGATCAAGATGCATGAAAATCTAACGAAAAAGTAAAAACAGTTTTGTCTCCCCTAAACATCAATAAATGAGGCACAGACACGAGAACAATAAAGTATCGGAGGTTGAATTCCCCCCTAGCAAATATTATCTTAAGATAAGTAACCTAAACTGAAACTAAAATAGCCAAACCTTCGAAATAATTAATGACTAAGAAAGATCAAGTAAATTCATGTTACGTTAGTTAGCATGTTGTTCAAGTTCTGGATCCACATGAACGGTTAATGAAAACAAAAATGTCGATTAGAACAATCCACACACGTGATAAAACGGGTTAAGTGAAATATTGTACAAACTAAATATAACAAGTTTTTTGTCAAAAACATAATGCACCAAGGCTTATTTTCTACTAAGATGCGCGGTTCGGTTTACTGCTAGCATTCAAGCCTATATATTACAAGAAAGAGATGTGCAAGCCTATATATTACAATAAAGAGATGTTTAAGCCTGTGTGTTACAATAAAGAGATGTTCAAGCCTATATATTACAATAAAGAAATGTTCAAGCCTATGTGTTACAATAAAGAGATGTTCAAGCCTGTATGTTACAACAAAGAGATGTTCAAGCCTGTATGTTACAAC
>NW_013666873.1:227970-233120 GCF_000517525.1 Limulus polyphemus | reverse complement strand
AAACCGGGTTTCGATACCCGTGGTGGGCAGAGCACAGATAGCCCTTGTGTAGCTTTGTGCATAATTAAAAACAAAAAACAATAAAATACCGATAGAAACATAAAACCGAAGAATCAGTCTCATGTATTCCAAGAATACGTGACTTCAAATTGGATCCTTCTTTTCCAAATTGTGTGTATACGTTCTATGAAGGCAACTTTGAGTTGGAAAGTAAATAATTATTATTTCCTTTCGCTTGTTTGCTTTTTATTTTTATCGTAGGATATAACTAAACTACCAAAATACATTTAGTTATACTTGTCTGGTGATAGTTATCACTGCTTATATCTAAAATTAAATATCATTATTACATTGGATTATTACTAGTGGCATTGATATATAACCTCTCATAAGACGTAAATACAATAATAAATACAAACATACAATGTCTATGAATTGAGAACTCTGGTTTTAATTTGTGAAACACGGCACTTTGAATAAACATTCTCTTGTATGATAACAAAAATGATAAAATATTTAATGAAATAAAAATGAAAACAAGAACGAAAAACATGTTGGGTTGTTTTTCATTCCAAAACGAAGATAATAATATTTGCTGCTGGCATATTATAAAACATAACGTTTCAAAACATATAAAAATACTATCATTAAAACTGAGATGAATAGAGAAATAATAAGCTAAACTTATTTAGAAATATTAATTTAATACGAAATGTTTAATAGAAAATATTCGCACAAAGATAATTAAAATTGCATTCAGTGTGTGATTCGTGTGCAGGATGAGCCTCATGTCGTTTCTCACCAACAATTCGGGATTGAACCTAATAGCATATTTGTAAGTTGTAATTGTGTTAAAATAAGTCCTACCATGAGCTGCTTTACACATTATATAATATGCAATTATGAATCCTAGGTGAATCTATTGTGAATCCTACATTTTTAAAATAATTTTTCATAATGAATAACATTTTCGCATATATACTTAAAGAAGTGTAAAAGATTACTTTTTCGGAAAATAACTACATTGTATAAATGCAAATTAGGTTTCCAAACACTACTAACAATACTGGATGGAAAGCAACAGTTATTAAAATTCTGCTTAAAACAAATTCTAAATAATGAACTTGCTTACTTTGAATAATCAAACTGAACTTAATGAACAAAGAGCTAGGCCGGGATTAACCTTTGTGCACTAGATGTAGATGCACAGGGTTTTCAGATAAGTTTGTTTGTTTGTTTGTAATTAAGCACAAAGCTACACAATGGGCTATCTGTGCTCTGCCCACCACGGGTATCGAAACCCAGTTGTAAGTCCGCAGACATACCGCTGTGCCACTGGGATGCCTTCACTTCAAAGGGTATCCACATTCACTTGGGGTGGTGAGATCACTTATCATAATAACTCATAACTGAAAGTTAAGAAGAATACAACAATGTGTTAATCATACCATATCTGCCATACCCTGTGTTGATAAGGTCTTTTGCTCAATACCAGGGCTCATCAGGCCGAGTGGAACATGACAGACACAGTAATGACCGACACGCAATCCATATCATCAACTGCCCAAACAACAAAGACATTCGAATGACAATGACAATCGGCCCAAATTAACATTATTCAACCTTCATTGAGTCAGTTATGTTTGTCAATAACTTTCTTAACCTATCTATTAGTCCAATGAGTGGGATATAAGCGACTTCTCTTTTAAATAATTATATTTAATATTAAATTATTAGAGCAAGAGCACAAAACTTTTACAGGCAATGGTGCTTGTGTGTTTTCTGCCTAGAAATATTTAATTCTTTTTACTGTTATTATTATTATTGATAAAAACACAGGGAGAAGTTCTGGTATGTACAGGTTGTATATCACAAGCTCTGTCTTGCTTAAAGAACGTTGGACAAAATTTACACAGTGCACAAAGTCCCGAAATTCTTTAAGCAGGCACTGTAAACAGCATATCACACTAAGCCTCATTTTATTTCTAACAAGAAGCAGAAAGCACAAATTCTTGTTCAACATAACTACTTGATATAACTGTAACAAAAAAAAGTTGACAGCAGGGATGAGAGTGGATACTGAAGATCAGTAATCGAATACAAATACGAACACTATATATTTTTATGAATACGAATATGAAAATGAATACAGAAAAAAATGTTAAGTATTGGAATACGAATGTCAATACATAAGAATGTAATCATGAATACTTTGACAAGTAATATGCAATAATGATTAAACAGGAAACGATAAGATTTCAATACTTTTATTTTATGAAACAAAATTTTTAGAAACTGAAACAAACAAATAATAACATTTCAATGCTTTTTTTCAAAATAGCAATAATAAAGTTTTTTGAACAAAAATAATATTTTTAAAGGAGACTTGTAGATATTATAGCTGTCCATTGTTCTTTATAAACATCAGTCTCTCAAATGTCTTGTCAGCGAGGCGGCAGCGATCAGGTCTGAGGGTTTTGCCTCCGATGATAAACAAACACTGAACGGGGGTAGAGGATGCTAGAACACTAAGGTAGCGTTTGTCTAGTGGAGATTGGGTAGAATTTTTTTTCATTGATCTTCCAATAATCAACATGGTCGCTTTCCTCAGGAATGCAAGGACTTTTTGTTGGACTTCATCAAACCTGCTCTCGATCAACATTGTGAACAGATACTTGCGACAGGGAAGAATATACCGAGAATCCATGGCTACCATTAGATCTTGAAAATATTTTGACTCCACCACTGAGAAGGGTTGGAGTGTACCATCAATATACTTGACGGGTTTGTTAGTGATGTGCTTCTAAGGAGGGTGTATAGACTTATATTTAGTTGATTCTGTACGCAGTACGCCGGTATTGTTGGCTGCTGCACCTGGATGGAAGTACCAGAGCCAGATGTAAATGTCTATAGTTTTGCCTCATGATTACACTAGAAATACAAAAGCGTATCTCAGTTATATAATATAGTTTATAATTAAAATAATGAAAAACATATAATAATAAATAAAAATGATGAGTACAGTTCAAAACGTGAGACATTTAGTTCAACTATAAAATATAGTTTATAATAATAAATATAATAAAAAATATATTATTATAAAAAAGTACCTCAGTTATATAATATCGAATATAGCTTATAACAAAAATATAATGCTAAATGAATGAAAATAATATAGTTTAGCAAGCATGAGAAATTTAGTTTGCCTATATTATATTGTATAATTTACATAGAATATAGTTCATATTAACAAAAATAATAAAAAGGCTTACCTTCAGATGTGTCAGCAGGTTAGAAGTGGTTTTTCCTGAAGTAGAAATAGTCTACTCACAATATTTACATTTTGCCTTGATGTGGCCAGATCTAGCAGCAGGGAGTATGAAGTGTTCATGTACTACCGAAGGCAGTTTAGTGGCCATCTCAAATTCTCTCAAGTGACTTGACTGGATTAATAACCATGTAATACAACATTTTTTAAGGTAATTGTGTATTGGCCTGATTTAATCCTCTTCCTTTACTGCACATGTCACGATGATTTTAGTAAGTTACAATCAAAATTTAATTCAAATACTTTTTGTTCATGTTATAATACCAATTAGTATAACATAAAATCGTAGCTAATAATGCACATAATATATAGGTTTTGAGTCCTTAATTTTATAAGGCAGTATTATTTTTAAATCCTGAATTTCCCCTAGTAGGAGAAATGTAACTTTTTTCTCTAGGCATCCCCTCTTCTCTAATTTAGTTACCACCCCTCCAAGAAGTACGAAATTTAAAGTATATTACTTACGATAATATTGTCATCGTTCAGACAAAGCATAATGTTCATGGCTTTCAATTTTGTTTGGTTACATAGCCATCAAATAGAAAATCAGACCATCTTGTCACATCCTCTCTTTCAGGATTTGTCAATATTCACTCTGACGTTCAATACTACATTATTTATAACCAATAGAAAGCCAATGTTTTAGTCTATCAAATGACATAATATTTTATGTTGTTTTCTTTACAGAAAAGTGTTAATTTCTCTTTCAGTATAAACTTCGTTCCTCCGGGAACTTTCCCGTGGGAACGAAGTTTCTACTATAAGAGAAATTAACGTGCTGCTGTTGTAATAATGACAATCTAGAAACTTGATGTGTACAAAGGTGACCTTTACCTTTACAATATTAAGTATTTACTAAACATTCAGCGAATACGAATACTATGCCATTGAATTCGTTTTCCCTACCAAAGCGTTCGAATACAAGTAAGAATACTCTCAAAACTGCACTCGAATGCATTCGTATACCCCATGACTGTTGTGATGTTGTAAACAACAGTTTACTTAAATATTTGATGAATATTCGGTAGAAATTTTGATTTTCAAACAAGACCAGATAATTTTCCTTTGAGAATAAGCGTTTCTCACAATGAAACCTATATATCCAAAATTAAAAAAATAACAGCATGGAAATATCATACATAATCTGAGCAGTATTTTCAGGTTGTGTTCAACGCTGAAGTTTCCCCAACAATTCATGTTGGAAGGAAGTTTAAGAAAGGTTTTTAAATCACCATCATAAATATTCCGATTACTTTTAAGGTTGTGAACGTCATTACACAGATGGTATAAGACAAAAGAGGAGAATAATCAAGGAATAATAATGCAAAAATATCTCTTGTTATAGTAACATATAATCCATATTTTATAGGCTATCCATTCTTTGTTTTATTGCGTTTTAAATAAGATCCAAAACATTTATAAAAAAATCAAACGACTGTCTTGTTAAAAGTCCGCATTATTTAAACAATTGGACACTGTGCTATTATAATTTTTCACCAGCTTTCTTGACTAAACTTTCTGAAAGACAAAATCTAAGAACATTATGCAGTATTTTAAAATGAACAGGTGCTGTTGTGCAGGGATAATCTGGGGATTAAGACCCTTGACTGGTAATCTGCGAGTCGCGGGATGGAAACGTGTCGCCGACTTTGCTCGCCTTTCACCGTGAAAGCGTTATAATACAACAGTCAGTCAACATATTCGTTGGTAAAGAATAGCCCACGAGTTACCAGTGGGTGTTGTTGACTAGCTATCTTCCCTCTAGTCTATTACTTCAAAATTGGCCAGGTGGTTAGGGCGCTCGACTCGTAATCTGAGGGTC
>NW_013666873.1:213235-226970 GCF_000517525.1 Limulus polyphemus | reverse complement strand
GGACGGCTAGCGCAGATAGCCCTCATGTAGCTTTGCGTGAAATTCAAAACACACAAACACTTGAAAATTAGGGACGGCTAGCGCCGGTAGCCCTCTAGTATCTTTGCGGGAAATTAAAAAAATACTGTGCAAGGTTAGTGTAATATTTCGTATACAGAAATTCAACTCATCTAGAACAATGGCACTAATAGAAATATTATAACTTTTTCGACGTAAAATAATTAGGACATAATATAAGCAATTTAATAAGGCTTTTTTTAGTTTGCATTTTTTTTCTAATGTTATTTAACTCTCTATTGCACATTCTCACGTGCAGGTAAAAAATATTACATTTCTTGCTTAACACATAAACAAATGTTTCAATTTTGTAGATGAAACCTCTTACTTCTAGGTAGCAGTCTAAATAAACCATAGAATTATTTTGTCGGTTCTTCAGTTGAACACTGTAACGTCTAGTTAACGTACCCATTTATAACTTATCAGGTTTTTTGTTTTTTACATGATAGACACGTTTAAGTAAGAAATTCAGATAAACCATTTTTTTGTACCGTATTTACATAATGCGTGCAATAGAGAGTTAATTATGACTTATTATTTATAAGTATGTTGAAACCACACTTCTTTACGATTTTGCTGTAGGAAACACCACTCATGATATATTTTAGTGTTACACCACTCTCCTAACAGTTATCATGATAACTTACTGAACATGTGGTTTTTATGCGGGGCTCATCTTAAAATGTCTCACAGTTTTTGTTTTTTTTTTCGTCACTGAAACGGATTAGAAATAGCTGCTACAATGAGGGCTTGGCGTGGCCTGGTGGTTAGAGCACTCGACTCGCAATGTGAGTGTAGTGCGTTCGAATCTTCTCCACCGAACATGTCCACCCTTTCAGCCGTGAGGGCGTTATAATATGGCGGTCAATCCCACTATTCATTGGTAAAAGAGTAGCTAAAGAGTTAGCGGTGAGTGGTGATGACTAAGCTGTCTTACCTCTAGTCTTTCACCGCTAAATTAGGGACGATTAACTCTGATAGCCTTCGGATAGTTTTGTGCGAAATTCAAAACAAACCAAAAACACATTTTTAGTATCATCATTTCTAGGTCTTGTTCTATTAAATTGCTGAAATCTAGCAAGCAGCGCAAAGCCTGTCAAAAGTGGCTTACATAAGACTAAAGGATATTTGAAACGTTTTGTAGAAATAAATCTCGTTTGATGCTCTTTTAATGGCAAACAACTTGTAGAAATATATCTGGTTTGATGCTCTTTAATGGCAAACAACTTGTAGAAATAAATCTGGTTTGATGCTCTTTAATGGCAAATAACTTGTAGAAATATATCTGGTTTGATGCTCTTTAATGGCAAACAACTTGTAGAAATATATCTGGTTTGATGTTCTTTAATGTTAAATAACTTGTAGAAATATATCTGGTTTGATGCTCTTTAATGGCAAACAACTTGCTGTACTTTTTCATTACTTTCAACCTATCTTTCAATCTTTTACCCCCCCCCCCCCGGTCAGTAGTAAGTTTAAGAGCTTACAACGTTACAAATCTGGAGTTCGATTTCCCGTAGTGGACAGAGCGCAGATTGTTTATTGTGCAGCTTTGCGTCAAATAAAGAACCTCGTATCAGGTTAAACTAACATTATACAAACAGAATTAACAGAAAAACATATTTCCAGAAGTTTGTGAAATAATTAATTACTTCTTTCAATGATTTTTAGACCATAAAAACATTTTGGTTGACGATTTAAAAAATTACTTAAATAATTGTTTAAATATGTTGTTATCCCAACTAACGCAAGAATATTTATGTTTTAGTTGCTACTTTTTTAGGGCTAAATGTTAAGGTTATATTTTGATTTTAAATAACAGATGTTAACGAGTCTAATCGTATTTATTTCATTTTCATTAACATTACAAGTAAATAAAAAATATAATATTTTCTTTATCACAATGAGCATTTTCCCTTATGGCTAGAACTACAAATAATGGCGACAAAATATTGCATTTCGCTCCTAATATTTCATTTTTGGCATAGTACATGTTTCCACCTTCTATGTTTTTCTCGTTTGTTTGTACTTTTTTTCTTACCACGAGAAGGCAGTACATATGATTTCATAGGTGATAGGGACATGAACTGCGCTCGCCCAAGTTCTTTACCAGGTATTATTGATTTCCTGCTTGACTCTGGGAACTTACAACTTCAACATTATTGAAGAGCTGTAAGATACATTAGGCGGTATAATCCATCCATCAACAAAAGTCGGGTATTCGTTTCTAAAGTGTAAGCAAAAAGTAATGAGAAACCTTACTCATTAAAATTGAGCAATTTCGGTTCCTTCCAAAACAACCACGAGAAAAGATGGTTACATTGTATTTCATAAACTACTAGAACGAATGAAATATCACTAGTATCTATGAAAAATAATATCGATAGTAATGACATTGTCTTATGAACGGATTTATATCATACAGTGTTTTGAAATATTAATTTGTATAAAGTTTCCATAAATGATAAAACACATGATATTTTCTTGTGGTTTTAGCATAACATTTTTTTTTGTTGTTTTATTATTAAGCCCCACCCACACTACTCGGTAAATAAAAAAAAATAAAAAATTAAGATACATTCGTAGGACTCAAACACACTACTATATTTATAAAAAAAGAAACTAACATACTCAAACACACTACTATATTTATCAAAAACAAACTAACATACATTCGTAGGACTCAAACACACTACTATATACGTAAAAAACAAACTAAATACATTCGTAAGATTGGACTCTCGATCCTTATTCATTCATAAAATAAACCAAACAGGTGAGTTTTAATTCGTGTGTTAACACAGAATTTCTTTGGTCTTTAAAATCTGACTGCATTAACTCCAACATTTTAATAACTTCAGTAACATACACATCATTGCGTTACACAATTAAAACTAATATAACAGAAGTAGTTACATCTCAAGCATTACAACTTAAAGCAACGTCTTACATATAACACATTTTTCTAGCTATCTCTTTTAGAACCCGTTCACACATTTTAACAGCACCCCCAACTGGATCAGCGGTAAGTTTAAGGACTTGCAACGCTAAAATCTGAGGTTCGGTTCCCCTGGATCTATCACTCAAAGTAGAAATAAACCTTAACATTTAGCCTTAAACGGTAGCAGATAAAACATAAACATCCTTGCGTTAGTCGTAATAACAACATATTTATATGATTATTTATGTATGTTTTCAAACGGTAGCAGATAAAACATAAACACCCTTGCGTTAGTTGTAATAACAACATATTTATATGATTATTTAAGTATGTTTTCAAATCTTCCACTAAAACGTATTTTTGAGTTATGTATGGTCTCAAAAATCATTGATTGATTTTAACTTCTGTAATGATTTCGAAAAATATAGACCAACTTTTTTTATTGCAATAACGTTATACGTACACTACATGTAGTTGTTGTTTTCTTAGTGCAATGTTACACAATTAGCTATTTACACTCTGTCCGTCGAGAGGAATCGAGCCCCGAATTTGAGTGCTGCAAGGCCGTAAACTTACCGGCAGACATACAACTTGTATGAGACGTTTATTAGCAGATTTGCCATTTTCAGTAAACTAAAGACAACATATTACTTTTAGTGCTATTCATTTGAAAACTTTTTTGAGCTTGAAGAAGTTTCAGACGTTAAGAGAATTTCATCTAAAGTTTTTAAATAACTATAATTCATAATTCACTAAAGTGATGATTTCGAAAAATTTAATATACCCCAATTTTTTATAAGATGAAAGTAAAAATATATTGAAATATTACATGTTTCTTATTTTCGTTTCTACTTGATGACAGAAACGAAAGATCATGTCCTGCTACAAATTGTTTTCCGGTGCTATATTTTCACGTCACTGATAACTCGAGAATATTTTCCCTGTTACTTTTCGTTTTGTTTTTCACTACGAAACGGCAGACGTAATAACGAGGGGCGAATTTATTTTTAGGTAATTATGTGCCACCAGGGACTCCATCTCTACAAATTTAAGGAAATTAAAAACTGATGTATTTCATTTTTGACTCTAAATGTAACTAGTGGATTTGACTTAAAAACCAGAATTGCTGAAGAAAAATATGCCTTTAAGTCCTGAAAATCTCCATACTGCCGTAGCGTATGTGACAAGCAATTAACAGGGTTGGTATTTCATCAAATAACTAAATAAGAACAACCTAGCCAAGAGCATTATAACTTTATCTGTTGTACAAAGGTTATCATGTGTTTACAATATGTGAAGATAGTGAAACAATAAATAACTAAATTAGGATATACTTGTATTTATTTAGTGTTTCGTTTAAGTTAAGAAAAATATCAAATTATTTGGTAATATCTGACTGAAAATTAGCAAATGCATTTAAAAAGAAGAAGTGTTATCGTTGATTTTGCCTTACTTAGTGAACTGCAGAGGATTGGGCTCGTTATATTAAAACGATTTTAGAGCCTCACTAATTGTTACATTCCATATCGACATGTCCGAACATGCTCCATCTGACGATCGTATATTTTGAAAATGACCTTGCAGCGTAATTTCAGTTGTAATAGGTTCCATCGTAAGGCTGTCATGTCCAAATCATACACTTCCTCTCTGATGCTTTCTAAGATACATCTAGTACACGAGGAAAACAATTTCCCAGAGAGTGATCCTTCGTGATTATGTTGTGTACTGTTGCTTGAGGATACGTGAATAACCCTACCATTGATCTTTATGTCCATGGATTCTAAACCTGTTACAAGATGCCATATTTTCTTACCACGTGTGTGGAATATGAATTGTTGCAGGTTTCTTTCTAGATGGTTCTGGTGCCCCATGTTAATCCATATTCCTTTGTTGTCCAATGCCATTAAGCATAAAGGATATCCCTTTATAAATTCTAAATCTCCAAATTGAACACAGTTTTATTATCTGAGTGTGTGAATATCTCACTACCTACGAACGCCAAACATTGTCAAAATGTTATTCTGATACATGCCATTCCATCACCACTTTATATCGGCTGTGGTAACACGTGATTTAGTGGTTTATTCATTAAAAATGGTTTTAATATAATGAACTCAACCCTGTACAATACAACCGAGTTCTCAACTAAGGAAAGCATAAAAAGTGCGTACAAATAGTCTTTTTTCTTTGCTGCAATGGATTCTCCTAAATGTCCTAATCAACTTTTTGATAGATGCCCAGTTGGCACAGTTGAATATTTTTTATGTTATGAATTTGGTCGTAAATAGATTTTATGGAAAAATTATACTGATGGTACCAAGATGGCAGAATAGAAACTATAAACTCCACTTTTTTAGTGGCACTAACAGGAGATATATGGATTTTAATGTGTAGAATGTTTATTTAGGTGAAGCCAGGTAAACTACACAGTATGAAGTAATAGGTGCCCATGCAAGATATCATAGAACACTTGCTAAGATACCATAATTTTTATAATTATAAAACAGTAGTATCCAAATGTCACGCTCTCTACTGCGGCAATGGTGTAACGGATGGAAAAATTTATTAATGCTTGCCTAACTTGATCTGGAGACGATTGCTTTGGAGAGACATTTTTTTACTAGAAAAAAAATCTAAAATTAGGAGGAATTAACTGCAAAATCCTCTTAACTGTAAGAAAAGGACGCGTAATTGGTCTCAATTCGTGCTCCAGGTTTCATTAATTATTTCACGCTCCAGAAGGTAGTTGTAATGGAATGTTTCCGGCACGTTAAAATGGAATGGAAAGAGTTGAGTAGGAAACGAACAAGGCAATATTTCAAGCAATGATTTGAAGAAAGGTTGCTTCTTATGGGGAAGATTGGCAGCAGAAGATGCAAACTGGAAACGAGTACGCTGCCAGCAAAGCCTCGCTTGAAATATTGTCGTCTGATGATATCAGTAGAAAACAGGAGAAATATGAAACGGTGTAGTTTTACAGAACTACAAACTTATTGAAAGACGATAAAGTTTGGTTTGCTTTGATTTTTACGCAAAGCTACTCGAGGCTATCTGCTCTAGCCGTCCTTATTTAGCAGTGATAAACTAGAGGGAAGGCACCACCAATCGCCTACTATTGGACTACTCTTTTATCGACGAGTATGTTCGGTGACGGGGATTCGAACCCGCGACCCACCGATTGCGAGTCGAGCGTCCTGACCACCAGACTACGTCAGGCACGGTTTTATGCAAAGGATGTCTTTCCACTCAATGCTGCACGCACTGATTTTCCTTATTCTCTCTCTCTTCTCCGTCAGTAATAAGTGGACCAGTCTTCTGACATTTAGAAAAGGAGATGAATGGTGTTTCTTTCATATTGAAGCATTAACAATGGTGCGGAATACTGTAATTATAAACCATATGAAGACTGATCCAGATACTTATTCAACCAGCTATATAATATTTCCTTCTCGAATTGCGTTTCTACAGATATTTGTGATTGTTTTTAGTTTCCCAATTCGAAACATTCGAGAAGACACTTCAATAGCCCAAACATGCATCTTCTTTTAAAAAGTGGCTTCATTTTTTTCATCCTTTCCTAGTATAAGAGATTTCTTTGAGTGTATAATAAATGCTCTACCAGAACCTTGAACAGGACAGATTGGAGGACTTATTTCAACGAAATAAATCTTATTAATGCGCATTTTATTGCTCTGCTTTATTAAAAAAAACCAACAAAAAAACTGTACACTTCCATTATGATTTGATACTTGAAGGCAAAGTTTCATATTCCATAAAATGTCTTCTGGATCAGAGGTTCACAAACTTTTTATTCGCGATTCATCTGATTTTGTTTCATCTCAGCGGACCATAATGGTATTTATACGCTACCAAGGGAGCTCAGGACCACAGATTGAGATCCGCTATTCTGGATGATGCAAAATATACTTAAAAGAAACTGCATTAATTGGAGATCCAGTTAATTAAAGCTATTTGATGAATAAATAAGGTTAAAATACACTTCTAACTGCAATTCTCGTTAGGCCTTACAGTAATGCAAGATTAAGTTCGTCTTGTTTTATTAAATTCCGAGCATAGCTTCTCGCGAACTATCTGCACTAGCTGTCCCCAATTTTGAACTGATAGACTAGAAGGAAGATACCTCGTTAACACCACCCATCACCAACTCTTGGGCCACTCTTTATCAACAAATACGCAGACTGACCGTCACATTATAACGACCCCACGGATAAAAGGGCGAGTATGCTTGGTAAAGGAGATTCGAACTTGCGGCAGGCATACTGCGAGTCAAGCTCCTCAACCACCAGGCCATGCCAGGCTGTAAGATTAAGAAGGAAAAAACAAACCAGTTTTGTTGTAAGGCAGTGAAATCTGACGATAGATAAAGATGTTAATTTAGACGTATGTTCTATTTGAATTTTTTCACGTGGCTTTCCTTTTCCCATGTGTTGGTCAATTTTAATACAAAAATGTTCTAATCATTCACGGAAACTATACACAAACTTGAGTGGTTAACAAGTCTAAGCCTCGAGCTGCGACATGCCCTTGACATGCTTTGCACTTTGAACTGTGGGGGCGTTATAGTTGTGACAGTCAACTTATTTTTTAAGAGTCAAAATACAGACGAGAGAGGGTCGCTAACTGGTTACATTCTCTTAGGTGAGTGACATACAGATAGGAGAGTGTTGTTGACTGGTTATCCTCTCTCTGGTGAGTGACATACAAACAGGAGAGAGTTGCTGACAGGTTACCTTCTCTCTGGCGAGTGACATACAGACAAAAGAAGCTTGTTGATTGGTTACCTTATTTCTGGTGGCATACAGACAGGAGAGGGTTGCTGACTAGCTACGTTCTCTCTGGTGGCATACAGACGGGAGAGGGTTGCTGATTCGTTACCCTCTCAATGGTGTGTAATTGTAAATCAGAGAATGCTATATCTGAACCTTGTGATTTTTAAGAATTAGCTTTTGTGCCACATAAGGTACTGCTCACGTATCAGATACCAACACCTAAAATTTGTTTTCTTTCCATTGCAAACTTTTACTAGATATACTTCGTATATTTCCTGTAATAATCAATAGATACGAAAAACAAGAACAAAATTCCCAAGATATCTTATTATAAACAGCATTAACCAGAAGACATAACAAGAATCTACTTTGTTAATTTCTAAAGTAAATTGTTTTCTCTGTATGTAGATGATGTGAGTTTCATATGAATTCATAATGTTACTTTTAACTTCAATCTGCAGTGGTACACACAATACACACTTTAATTACAAACTTCCACCCTTCTTTCAGATATTTGCATGTTACCACCTGATGATATCACTAATGTCATCAGTTCAATCTTCCACTTAATTCTACTTTAGCGATTTTTTAAAAATACGAGATAAATGTGACTTATCATTTCAAACTTAAATTCAGATTTTTAGTGTCACGATACGGCTCGTCTAAGCAAGAGGAAGAAAGTTACAATTAATGTGTGAAAAACGCATTGTTAAAAAGGCAGTTTTTTTTTCTTCTTAATTTGGCTGAAGTAATTTGAGAAAGTTTAACTAACTCTATGTAACAGACTTTCAAATCGCTTGGAGGTTTTGATTAGAACTCGGATAACTTACGCACAATAACTTGTATGCTGGAGGATGTCGAAGTGATGAAACATTTCAGAAATTGATTACTGTCTAGTTTTCGTTATAGGAGTTAAGAAGTAATTACCTACTAGATGCACAAGGATTACATGCATATATTTATCTACGTTACTTCCCGTCTCAATTATTCTAACCTTAAAATACGAAGTGATGAAAACAGAATATTTTTCATTTAACGATTGCATAGGTTAATTTTTTTTTCTTAAAGGTTTGGTGAGAATTGGTGAGTGTTTTGGATTGGCACGATCTTGGAGACTTTATTGCTCCGCATTCATTAGAGTGTGTCATTTTGCTGCGTACAGCGTTGGTGTATGTGTGTGAACCACACTGCTCGAGGCAAATTGCACGCTGTCACGTGCATCAGAAGTACGGAGCCCTAGTGGGTTGTTGCAGCCATCAGGCTTCCTTCCTTTCCAAGCTGGTGGAATTAATCCGCGTCATTCTTCCGCGGTTGCCATAGAAACGGTAACGTCTGTTCCTCTTGAAACCCAGTCACCGTGTTGGTCGATTGGCCAAACCCATTCAAATTTTGAGCCTTTGATTCCAACAAGGCCGCAAGGGACATTTACGCCAGATTACGGGTGCTTCCTTTTAGACACCGCCCGCTATGACTTACAATTGGTATTTTTCTTTAACCCTATGCTCTCCTCGATCTATATACATATATATAATCCAACTTTTGCATATTTAAGAGCTTTTCTCCTGGATTTTCGAAAATAAATATCAAAAATAGATATTTTTTGTGTTAAACAAATCTATACTTTATTAAGTGCTTGCATTTCAGCGTATTCTCCATAGAAATATAAACTAAATTTGCATTCTGAGTAAACAACATAAAGAAAAAAACGTTTCTCCTGTTGCAATAGAAAAATATCTAAATAAAATCAAGTATTTCTTAATATAACACCAATCAGCTGTTAATAAACACGAAATAAAAACTTTGTTCGATCTGTTTAGCATTATATTAGTACATCTAAATACTTAAAGACAATCCTTCAGAGTATTAACTCATAATTCATGTCGGAAGAACAAACTTTAGATTAGAACAGAAAGACACCCCCACCAAAAAAAACTTTAAAAAACGAATCAAATCTATTTTTGATCCTGGAAGAAAAAAAAACAATTAGGGCACAAAAATAAATATCGACGGAAGTGACCCAACTGTAGAATTACACTCATTATATAATGCTGAGAAAATTTAAGCAAGAAAGATTTATACGCCTTGATTTTATTGTGATTGGTTGTGTTATTGTAGCAACATTATGTGTAGTGTATATTCTCATTTGAAGTACAATTATGATACATGCTAATACGCATGCGCGATTTGATTTATTTAATTTCGTTTGAGTAAACACTTGGACTGAAAACAACGTGTATAAAGCGAGAGTAAAGCAAATTGTACAGACTAGCTTCCCTGTTTTATGTCATAATAGACTACACGGGTTGACATTCCTCACAATTGGCCTTGCTGTCTAACGCAGCTCGAAGCTGTAGCATTCTTTTGGTCATGGAAGACATTTATACATTTCTATAACCTTTTGTAAACCGATATTTTTCATATTACACGGCTAACGAAAAATAATAATGAATACTCAATGGAACTCATTGTCGAATGATAACTGATTTTTTTATAGAACGTACTATTATACTAATTTCGATAGACAAATTCATTGTTTATAGGTGAGATTCCTTAGAGCTGTGCCCCCCCCCCCAGTGGCACAGCGGGAGTTTCTGCGGACTTACAACGCTAAAATCCGGGTTTCGATTCCCGTGGTGGGCAGAGCACAGGTAGCCCATTGTGTAACTTTGTGCTTAATTCCAAACAAACAAACAAAACCTTAGAGCTGCACACTAATAAAAGTTTAAACTTTTCTTTTCATTTTTCTTTCCAAATCACACTAAATACATGATACAATATGACATATTATAAATTATAAGATATGTCTGAAGTACAAATTATTGAAATAGAGTTAGAATTACTAGTTTTACCAAATTATTTCTAAATGTGATGTGTAGGTGTGAACCCAACACCTGAAAGGTTCTCTGCAGTCTGTAAGATAGGGATGAATAATAATTAAATAAGCAGATATACATTTCATTCTCCATCAAAACATGTGCATTTACAGAAATAAAGGCACTTATTCTCATTCAAATAAATATTTTCAAAAAGATTATATCGTGTATAATAAAATAATGTGTAGTATTTTCCAAACTACACATTATTAAGTTCCTACGTTCAATACTTAGATTTAACAGTATGTATGTTAAGTCTTTGACGGTTTCAATGTGCCGGAAGTAGTCATTTTGGTTACTTAATTTCCTAAATACTGGTTAGATATATTCGATTTTAAACGAACTTGATAAACAAATTATTATTGTTCTAATATTGAACAAATATTAAGCCCTTTGTAGTTTCCGTTTAAATGTTCATTAGTAAGTTGTATGTTTTCCTATGACATGTTAGAAATAAAAGCTTAAGTTTTACTACAATTAAGATTGCATTGTTTGTCGTATTTTGCAGGCTATATTTTGTTGCCCTATTTCATGGGGCTCGTTAGCGGTTTGTAAAGATTTAACGACTCCGTGTGCCTCAATGACAAGTGAATTATTACGTATTATAATCACAACCAAATATTTCTGTCAGACGGAACGGTGATAACAACAGCAGCAACAACAAAACAGGAGAAGGAAAAAAACACAAAAGTAAAATATAAAAAGATGACTGAAAAAAAAAACGCATGTGATGGAAAATCACCTGAAAAAAAAAAAAGCTAGCATCTTGCTAGGAACTTAGAGACTGCACAATTTGTACAGCAGCACTGGATTGATTTTTACCAGCGATGCGTGTTTCTGTGATCACAGACATACTCACGCGTGTGCACGCACGCGAAGAAGGTTACTTAACCAACCGTTGTTTTCAGAAAGAAAGAGGAAGGTTTGTTAAGAAAGATACAAGGCGAGGACTCTGATTACAAGACAATATGTAACTTAATACTTTATTAAGATTATCCCCTAAAATGATTTTCTATTCATTCTCTTGTTCAAGGCGATTGTAATACACTGACTCTTAACTTCGGGACAGTGATATTAAGTTAATTAACATATAATAAACGTCAGCAGAATTGTTAAAGGTATTGTGGCTGCCGCTAGGCGGCTGAACAACTCTAGTATATATATACGTCACTCTAAGCTCACCTTGTTGTGTAGTGATATTTTAACTCTAGATATAGACTCTACGAAGGTTTGACGCTTTTAGTGGTGAAACCTAAAGCAGTTATTTTGTTCCTGTAATTTTCCAAGATTCATTAACAAATTATATTTCGGAATATATAGAAAGTCCGGCAGTTTGTGTGTGTTTTTTGTTAAGCGAAAACGCTACACAAGGGGGTGGCTATCTCTACTGAGCCCACTACGGATATCGAAACCAGGTTTTTAGCGTTATAAACCTTCAGACAGAAGGGGCAGAAATTTTGTCACTGTAAACAAACTCCCAGACTATAATCTAGAAATAATTGCATTTTATTCAAAAATAAATGTGTCATAAAAGTCACAGTATGAACAATCATAAAAATGTTTTTTTTTAAACAAATTGAAGAAGACTTGAGCAGTATGAGACTGTCTCAAAACTGAAAAGAGCACACTCTAAAAACACAGGGCAAAGTTTTAAAGATAACTTAAGCTCCGTTATTTAATACTTCAACTGTTACATTTTTTTTTTTATTTGAACATGGAGTTGGTGTGACTGAATGTTATCTCGACGAGGGTTTGTACTGACCTCATTCGCATCTTAACTTTCTCACTGTATGTATATTGAGTTCTATTAAGCATGTGTGTTCCATCCTCGATCACTTCCTGCGAAAATAGTTTATACAAATAACTTGTACGGACAGCTTTATCTAAGTTCTTCGCCAAGAGTAGGGTGCAATCTCAATGCCCCAAATTTTAGATCTTATTAATACAATGTTAATGGTAATCTTGTATTGTTTTTTAGGCTTCTTTATTTGACAAAAAGTCATTGATTTATTCATAAGCTGTGTGCATATATATATGTGCGATGTTTTTACATGGCTAAAATAATTAAATGTAGGGAGATGTTGTTATACTACATCAAGTTACAGGTTAAAGTTAACGAACCTGCAATGTTATCTAGATGAACAGCTAATTAGAAAGATATACAGTGCTGGAGAACCTTTGGACTATGTGAGGCAACAGCTCTTCACAAACAGTTTTATTTTACTCTTACCAAAGGCATGGTTTGATATTAAAGTTCTGATTTTCTCTACGTAACTCTAGGATAGTTAAAATATATCTCAACAACAAGTACAAAACCGGTAAGGGACCAAAATATACATAAATATGCACTTTTAAGCACCTTCTACCACAAATTTTTATTTCCCTTAATGAATTTTGTTCGACACAGCAGATTAGAAAGTAGAATAAATTTGGTTGATAACATTCCCCTTAGTTCAGCGCACAAAACAAATAGTGGGAACTGTTCTGTAAATGAAGAAACGCACACTAAAATAGAAATTGGATCAAACGTAAACGTTTAAAAAAAAACGTTCTCCCTGTCAATAGCCATGAACTGAAAACAACAAAACATTCTTTAAAATCCGCAGAACTGCTTATAATAAATTTGAATTTGAAAATAACCAGTAAGTTTTAAATATTTTTAAAAGTTCTATGTATTCAACTTTAAGTCTACGAGTCTTTTTATAAAAACAACAGGACGACGGTGAATATCATCCACTCACTCCAGTCCTTCTGTAATAAAACAACAGGACGACAGTGAATATCATCCACCAACTCCAGTCCTCCTTGTAATAAAACAGCAGGACGACGGTGAATATCATCCACTCACTCCAGTCCTTCTTGTAATAAAACAACAGGACGACGGTGAATATCATCCACTCACTCCAGTCCTCCTTTTAATAAAACAACAGGACGACGGTGAATATCATCCACTCACCCCAGTCCTTCTTGTAATAAAACAACAGGACGACGGTGAATATCATCCACTCACTCCAGTCCTTCTTGTAATAAAACAGCAGGACGACAGTGAATATCATCCACTCACTCCAGTCCTT